>NW_027249337.1:0-254950 GCF_030848795.1 Temnothorax nylanderi | reverse complement strand
GTCTATTTTTCAAATAAATATCGTAATTCGGCTAGCGTGTCTCAACTCATGTAGTCGTAAATGCGGCAATAAAAAATCATTTAAAAATTAAAATAATTCTAATCGGCAGAACTATTGGGAAAACGTTAGGACACATTCAGAAAACTACACGAGAAATATTTTAGAACACCCCAGAATTTCAGAAATCGGCCAGCGTCTCATTGTTCTTCGAAAAACGTTTGTTCGGATACATTCAGAACTATACGAGAATTATTTTAGAACTCAGAATGTAGAATATAGAGTCTAGGGCTCTGATTTATTCCGTTTTTCGAATAACGTTTAAACGCGAAACGTTTATCCATTGTACATGTTCTTCCAGAAGAACGTTACTTGTAAAAAACGTCTACACGTTTTAAACGTTTAGTAAACGTTTACTAACACGTTTAACGTTTATCTTAACATTTAAATGTATATTAGGTCTGGTAAACGTTTAAACGTTTATCAGAGAGAGACCCTAGATTTAAAACATGTGTATTCGGAAAAACGTTTCTAATAAACGGATATGTTAATTAAACGTTTAATAGCGAGCTCAAATATAGACCAGCGTCCCCGTAAAGATTTTTTAGGGGATAAAAATTATTTGTTTCGTTGTATTTCGTTTGTAGTTGAATAATTTAAAAGTTGCCATGTATTTGTAATAAACAAATTACGTATCTTTGTCAATTTTAAAGATATCTCGAATCCGCTTGCGCCATGTGTTTTAGAATCGTTTGTAGTTGTTTGTAGTAACACAAATTCGTTTGTAGTGGAATAATTTAAAAGTTACAATGTATTTGTAATAAACAAATAACGTATCTCTGTCAATTTTAAAGATATCTCGAATCCGTTTGCGCCATGTTTTTTAGAATCGTTTGTAGTTGTTTGTAGTAACAATAATTTCGTTTGTAGTTTATCCATTTTGCAAAAACAAAAATTTTTTAAAATCACTCTTCCCCCAAATTTAGATATTTGAAATTCGTTCGCGCCATGTGTTTTACAATCGTTTGTAGTTGTTGTAGTAACAATAATTTCGTTTGTAGTTTTATCCATTTCGAAATAACGAAAAATTTTAAAAATCACTCTTACTCAAAATTGAGATATTTGAAATTCGCTCGCGCCATGTGTTTTAGAATCGTTTGTAGTTGTTTGTAGTAACAACAATATCGTTTGTAGTTGAATAATTTAAAAGTTGCCATGTATTTGTAATAAACAAATTACGTATCTTTGTCAATTTTAAAGATATCTCGAATCCGCTTGCGCCATGTGTTTTAGAATCGTTTGTAGTTGTCTGACAAGCGGATTCGAGATATCTTTAAAATTGACAAAGATACGTAATTTGTTTATTACAAATACATTGCAACTTTTAAATTATTCAACTACAAACGATATTGTTGTTACTACAAACAACTACAAACGATTCTAAAACACATGGCGCGAGCGAATTTCAAATATCTCAATTTTGAGTAAGAGTGATTTTTAAAATTTTTCGTTATTTCGAAATGGATAAAACTACAAACGAAATTATTGTTACTACAAACAACTACAAACGATTGTAAAACACATGGCGCGAACGAATTTCAATATCTAAATTTTGGGGAAGAGTGATTTTTAAAATTTTTGTTTTGCAAAATGGATAAAACTACAAACGAAATTATTGTTACTACAAACAACTACAAACGATTCTAAAAAACATGGCGCAAGCGAATTTCAAATATCTAAATTTTGGGGAAGTGATTTTTAAAAAATTTTTGTTTTGCAAAATGGATAAAACTACAAACGAAATTATTGTTACTACAAACAACTACAAACGATTCTAAAAAACATGGCGCAAACGGATTCGAGATATCTTTAAAATTGACAAAGATACGTAATTTGTTTATTACAAATACATGGCACTTTTAAATTATTCAACTACAAACGATATTGTTGTTACTACAAACAACTACAAACGATTCTAAAACACATGGCGCGAGCGAATTTCAATATCTCAATTTTGAGTAAGTGATTTTTAAAATTTTTCGTTATTTCGAAATGGATAAAACTACAAACGAAATTATTGTTACTACAAACAACTACAAACGATTGTAAAACACATGGCGCGAACGAATTTCAAATATCTAAATTTTGGGGAAGAGTGATTTTTAAAAAATTTTTGTTTTTGCAAATGGATAAAACTACAAACGAAATTAGCGTTAGTGTCAAAGCTACAAACGACGCTGAATTCGAGCGTCAAATCTGGTCACGTGATAGATTCAGAGGGACGCGGAATATAACCTAACCACTGGATTGACTGAAATAACCACTGGATTGACTGAAATGAGCGTCGAGCGTCAAAGCTAAACACAGTTTAGCTTTTTTCACTCGACGCGGAAATTAAGAAATCTATCAGGGTGCCATTACATGGAGCGCGGAAACGCGGAAACGCGGAAGCGCGGAAGACAAAATTTACTAGATTTCCGTCGATCCGTTCCGTTCATTTGATTGCCTAAGGCTGGGGTCCCATGGAGCGGATTACGCGGAAGCGGAACGAGCGTATCACCAATCACGGGACCGTTTCGACGGAATCTTTGAAAGGGTTCTATCAGAATGATGCCGTGATTGGTGATACGCTCGTTCCGCTTCCGCGTAATCCGCTCCATGGGACCCCAGCCTTATATTACATGGAGCACAATTTGCGCGGAAAAGCGGAATAGGGAATTATAAAATAAGAATGTTTAGCGGTATTTATTGATTAAAATGCTTGTATTCAATAAATAAACTGAAAAGATAAGCATACTAATACAAATTGCAATGAATTAAGTCAACACACATTTAATAAAGGAATATAAATGTCTAGTTATCACCATATTGTTCCGCTTTTCCGCGCAAATTGTGCTCCATGTAATATAAGGAGAAATAAACTTGCGGAACGAGCGCGTCAAATGTTCGTTCTTTTTCTCTGTACTGTTGCACTCAGATACCTCAGATAGGTTATGTATTTTTATAATATATTCTATCCCGCTTAGAATATTGTGGACAGTTCTCCGTGAAATTGGAAAAGTGATTTAATTGTTATAAACTATTCGGTAGAACAAGCGCTAATGCATAAGTGCCCTATAGCCGTGAAGCTCCGCTGTTCCGCTCAAATGGGATAGAAAGAAGCGACGGAAACGCGGAATCTAGTTACTTTCTTTCCGCGTTTCCGCGCTCCATGTAATGGCACCCTCACGTGACCAGATTTGACGCTCGAATCCAGCGTCGAGCGTCAAATCTGGTCACGTGATAGATTCAGAGGGACGCGAAATATAACCTATAACCACTGGATTGGCTGAAATGAGAGTCGAGTGTCAAAGCTAAACACAGTTTAGCTTTTTGGCGCTGTTTGACGCTCGAATCCAGCGTCGAGCGTCATCGTGAAATCGCACCTTAACTGCTTGAATCAAGACGCTTGGTTATTCCGCACGATTGACCAGTCATCATATTTAAAACTGGCGCACTTTTGCATGCGCGTGCGGCCACTGAGCATGCGCATGTGGCCGCAGGAGTCAGGACATGTTCAGTGTTGCGATATCTTGTCGGTATGACAGGAATCATAACCTGATTTCTGTCAACTTTAACGTTTAAGGTGATGCTGGATCCGTCTGTTTTACCGGCATTTTTTGTCGGCACGTAGCGTCGTATTAATTTGACAGAATTAAAAATCCTTCTCCAGAATTGCAGTACATACTTTAATGATTCAGGGGAACTCCGATTTTATATAGAAAACGAGAAAAAATTACGAAAGTACAGATTTCCTTATCCTACTTTTATCCCAATATGGCGTCTCGAGTTGCGGCGAGCTGTCAGCTCCCCAGGTAGCAATTAATGTCTAAAAGACATCATAAGGACATCTTTAAGATTTCTGGCATCTTAAAGACATCTTTATGATGTCTTTTAGACATTAATGCTACCTGGGTCGTCACAAGATGTATTTCATATAAGAGATATACCATTGGTACGAACGCGAAAACAAGTTCCCCTGAATTGCACAACAATAAAAACATCGATAAACCCCCCAAATCAAGATTTGGAAGCGTAATATAAAAGTATGATGTCGATGTGTATCGTGCGTATGTATGCGTGCAATGTAGCGTGCTATCCTTGTCTATATCTTTTGTCTATACAAGGACAGATGTAGTCGATAACATAGAAAATGGTAATTTTGTCGGTTATACAGACGGCTCCAGCATCACCTTAATATCTCGTGTCGCGAGGCAGGGCGACACTTTTTTCTGCCAGATTCTTTCGTTTCGTGCAAAAACGCGTCGATTGAGCATAATTTCATCGATATTTGAGGTGAGGCCTAAACTAAATAATTACCAAATAAAATATAAGATATAAGATATAAATATAAGAGTATTCCTATATTTCCGTATCTGATATTTAGTATTTATTACAAAAATATTCTTATATTTATATATATCCTAATGTTTAATATTTATTCCTATTATTTTCTCTATTGTGCGCCGGGCCTAATTGACCAATTCATAACCTAACCTTCGGATTGGTTGATCCAGTGGAAAACTTCAAGCACCGGTCGCTATGAGTGTGAGTGACTATAGTCAAAGCATTCCGATATTCACTGTCAGTACTAAAAATTTATATTATTCTATTGTATATTTTACGTCACGTATACTATAGATTTTCAGTACTGACAGTTGCTGACATATCGGAATGCAGCCAAAGACAAACATGGGTCAAAAAACGGAGCGTTCCTCCGTTGCTCCGTATTCCGCGATCTATTGTTACCGTGTAATTAGGAATGTTCAGTGTAAAACTCGGGGCAGATGGCGCCATGGCGTTCTGTCCTGTCATGGCGGCGTCACTAACACTAACTCAATATACATGTGTGTGTTGGTGTATCTGTGAGCACATCCGTGAGATATAAGGTCTGTTTTCTGTTGCTGCACTGCTGAACTAGTGCACTCTAGTACACTAGTTCTGTACTAGTTCAGCAGTGCAGCAACAGAAAACAGACCTTATATCTCACGGATGTGCTCACAGATACACCAACACACACATGTATATTGAGTTAGTGTTAGTGACGCCGCCATGACAGGACAGAACGCCATGGCGCCATCTGCCCCGAGTTTTACACTGAACATTCCTAATTCATGCCTTTCTCGGCGCATAAAGTGGCGCAAACTTCAGAGGATACGACAGGGCACGAGCACGGGATGGGTCGGTGAAGTCCCGATCAACGTTTTCCTCAACGTTTTTTTCTCGTCGATATTGTGACGTGGCGTCAAATGAATACCACCTACCACCCTTTGTCATTCCGTTGTTTCATCGCGGGTATCCGTGTTCTTCCATCGTTCTCTCGGTCGTCGTCGATTTTTTTCAAGTATTTCTAAAGTGAGACTAACCGAATCCGCGATATTCTTGACAGCGCACGTATTGGCCGACAAAATTCAAACTCACCGAGAAAACCGAGAATTCCCAAAGTGATGAGCCGCCGTCAAGACGCCGATATGGATTTGTTGTTTTTCTCTTCCATAGACGAGGCCACGAAGATGTGGCTCGATACCCTGCATCGAATGTGGGCGCTGTGTAAGCATTTGATTCAATTTTTTCCCCCCGTACGTTTTCGTCATCGCGATCGCCTAGCATTAAACGTGCATATTCGTATAAATCGCAGGGAAAAAATGCGACGGTGTCAGTAAGACATTGACGGATTACTTCGAGACGGCACCAAATCCGTATCTCAGCACGTTGAGAATTCTTGTCAACGTATCCGATTTTGATCACATGACGAACAGCAAGTCACTTGCGTTTGCAGGTTTATCTTTTAACTATTTTATAGCTTTTCCAATACGTAATTTATATACTTGCAGTATATAATTTATATAACCTTGAAATATATAATATATGTATAACAATTATAATTTTTGTAATTTATTGATTTACATAACAGAAGAAAAATTATGTAATTATTTATGTTAAGGGGTGTACCTCTTTAATAACTTTGACAAATATATTTAGAAAACACACATAAGTTAGTTAAAGTAAACCAAAATAAGTTGGCATTTTTATTTCTACAATACATGTCAAAGTTAAAGAGGCGTGTTCCTTAATATTGATAATTTACAAAAGTTATTTTCTGTAATAATTGCTGTAACAATGTTTTGAGAGGTTATATTGTATAAAAGAGATAGCGATATTTTCTTGAAGAGAAATTTAGACTTCTTGCTAACTTCGATTGCGTTACAGTGATAGAGGAGTTTGCAAATTGGATAGAAGAGAGAAAAGAAGGATACAAGGAATTTCTTGTTCCTGACTTGAAACTAGCAGCGTTTAAATTAGTGAGACAGAAACACATGAAACAGATGCTACTAATAAAGAAAATATCTGCCATATATGACTTTGTGGAGCATAAAGACATATTCTTACAAACAATAAAAGTAGGTTGCCAGAGATATAATAAATCTATTTTGTAGGTACTTATACACATATTTTTTTAGGATATGATACAAGAGAAAGAATATAAAGAAGCTGCACAATATGCAGCCATATTACAATTGCAAAGTCATTTTATAGATCCGAAAATATTGTTACTACCGCTTATACTACAGAATAAATTGCAAATAGTTGATGAATTTTTAACGGGCTGCCCGGAGGTTCAAAAAGCGTTGACAACTTATTTGGACAACTTAATAGCACCAGGGCAAAACGTGCAGATTATCTTGGAACAATTTATTTAGTAAGTGGCAATATGTTTATTTTTATTAAGCACCTAAATCAATTGTTAGAGCAATTTTTTTCACTAAACTGAATCCTTTCAGTACAAATGATATACCAGACGTTAAGATATCATTGACACAAGTTCGTCCGATAACAAAGCTTATTGCACGTCTAATAAAACAGTATAACTTATCGCCCGATGTATGTCCCCACTTAAACACAAAACGAAACGAAGGAGCGTTGCAATTCCTTATACATAAACGATATGTGGATGGTAGCTTAAGTAAATATCCATTTTTCTATATTATTATTTGGAAAGACCAGCGATTCTCTTACTTGGAAATGGAAATTACATTTTCTATTTAATTGCTTTTATTACGTACAGATATTGCCAGTTGGAGAGAGATGGTGAGAGAAGCAATAGGGAATGATGTTAAATTACAAACGGAGTTGCTCACCATGTTAGTTAACACTAATGATGAACAAGAAGGTTTATACTGGGCAAGAGAATATGAAATACCTAAAGATGAATGGCCATGGGCTATCGTGCATATAGAGGAACAAAGTGCACAAAGTAATGCTTTTATCTATATTTTTACATTTGCATCTTGAGGAATACCCATACTATTATAGTTTGCAGTGGTAAACGAGGGCGCTTCTACGAGTAGAGGAAAAACCCGGGAACCAAATGAAGATAATGTAAATTATCATATTTTAAAATTACCAAGAGAAAATGTGAAGTTAGTAGACGATGGACGGTTATTTGAAGAGTTCCTCGATAATGGATTAAGAGATGTTAATATGGTTGGAATTGACTTGGAGTGGAAACCTAGCTTTGGTAATCACACAATCGAAAGTTGAATATAAAGAAGCTATATAAAACAACTTATAATATATAATATACTTTAAATGTAAAACGTTTATATTTCATCAGGAACTAAACAACCTGAGCTGGCACTTATGCAAGTAGCTACTGAAGATAACGTCTATATTTTGGACGTAACTACTATTGGCAATAAATTACCAGAACTCTGGAATGAGCTTGGTCTTATATTATTCGGAAATAAAGACATCGTCAAGATTGGTATGTGGTTTCAATTATCTAAAATAGTCGTCTGTATTATTTTAATTATGTGCAATATGTACATGTTGTATTTTACTTGGATATTTATCTTGGAAATAGACAATTATTCAGTCATTTTATGATATGAGAATAACACAAATGTTATGATATTGAGACTATTGCATATTATTATATGTATTATATACAGGATTTGGAGTAGCACAAGATATGACTGTAATACGTAATAGTTTACCAGCCTTGTCGTCCATTAAAACACATGGCCAAGGATATCTTGACCTGATGGTTTTATGGAGAAAATTAGTAGAGGAGTACAATTTTATTTTCCCATACAAAGGCGATCCAAATTTTACAAACAAAAGCTTGAGTAAACTTGTAGAATTGTGTTTCGGACAAAGACTTGATAAGTCTGATCAATTTTCGAATTGGGAGCTGAGACCTTTGCGAGAAAGTCAAATAATATATGCTGGTTAGTAATCGCTTTTCTGTGTGTTTAATACAATATTATTTAATATAATTTTTTCCCATTGCTATACGTATATGTGTATCTGTTATATATGGCAGCACTAGATGCGTATTGTTTGTTGGAGATATACAATGTATTAGCAGATTATTCAGCAGATATGGACATACCATTTGAAGATATTTGTGCTGAAATACAGTATATTCCGCACGCACATACAAAGACGAATGTAAATAAGTTTCCACAGAAGGTATAAATTGCAACAAATTGATACGTAAAAGTATAATATAACAATACTTTAGTAAAGAAGTGGCAATTTTTTTCTATTTAATGACGAGTGGAAAAATATTCTGTATAATCTCTGATGAAAATATTATCTTTATTTGTTATGAGAAAAACGTTATTTTTATAGTTAAGTATTACATATACAGGGTGTCACTTAATTCGCGCCCACTATTTATACAGCGATATTACTTATCAAAAATTGAATCAAAAAATCCTGAGCCATTTTTAGTTCTTCTTTTGTTGTATTACCCTTTAAAATTACAGAATAATTGACTAATTTAAATTTATGTAGTATGTTTTTTTATCTTTTTTATATTAAAAATAAATGATTTTTTTTTTATAAAACATGTTATATTGATTTAATTATATTCCTTATGAACACTACTCACTACTAAGTTCATTACTAACCGTTTTACAGAAATATCCAACAATGCCTAATAAAGATAATGAGAATTATCGCATGAACGCAGGAGCTTCGCCCAAGTATGGAACAACACATAGACCTATGGCCAAACATGGGTATCACAATAAACAGAATGATCAGGGTAGATCTGTACACCGTGATCTAGCTAATGACAGTCGACATAATAACCAGAGAAGATATGATAACCATGATAATCATGATAGAAGTGCGCATAATGGAGTATTCCGAGTAGTTAATGATGGAAGACACAATGACCAAAGAAGATATGATGAGAATCATGATAATTATAATCGTGACAGAACTGCGCATAGTGGAGTAATCCGAGTAGTTAACGATGGAAGACACGATGACCAAAGAAAATATAATCACGATAATTATAATCAGAATAGATATGCGAATGCCAAAATGAATCAAACAGCCAATGATGGAAGATACGACAACCAGAGGAGATACGATAATTATGAGAATTATAATAGACATGATACCCAGAGTAATCGCGGTAATCAAAGTAGACGCGACAATTATAATAGATATGATAAACAGAGTAAATGGGAGGATATTCAGGGTAGACGAAATATTCAAACTAGACAGAATAATGCGAGTAGACCTGAACCCGTACAACGACGGAATTTGGATCCAATTCCTGCGCATACATGGCGCGTTGTGTGCGACTCAATGTTGGGTGGTTTAAGCAGCAAGTTACGCATGTGTGGCATAGATTGCATACACGTATTATTTGATCAAGGAGGAGACGATTCTGCTAGACTGGCGATGCGCGAGAACAGGATACTATTAACGCGTAACAAAAGTTACGAAAGAGTAAGATCCGTTTTACAACGTATCAACGGTCAATATAGATCTTATTTTAATAATCTCTGTCACGTTAGTTTAAGCAGTATCTACCGCTGGAGAATTGCTATAGGATAATTGCCGACACACCCGACAACCAACTACGTGAGGTTTTACATCACTTTGGTGTTGTAATAACGCAGAATGATATTTTCAGCCGATGCCAAATATGTAATTGCGATGAATTCGTGAAAGTTCCGAAGAAGCTAATGGACGATCTTATGCAAAGGTGAATTGAATTAATTTATATTTTTATCTAGATACGTATGTGCATACATATGTCTTCCCTCTTTTTTTTTCAATTTCATGTAATAAAAACAATTTTTATTTGATCCAGCTTTGTGAAAATTATAAGGAAAAACAATTATCGAGTATTGCCTAATCGAGTGGACAAGACATTAGAAGCCGATATTGACTCCGATTCGAACGATGATTTCGAAATTGTTCGGAATCCAAATAATTATTTTACAAACAGCGAACATCGTACATGGCGTTTGTCCATGGATACTCTTGACGTTGACGCGTGTACAACCAGATATCACATGCGGATACAAATCGATAAAGTCCCACTGAACGTATTGAAGAATGTACAGACCTTTTATATCTGCGAGCATTGTGGGAAGATTTATTGGGACGGCTCGCACTTGGAGCGAGCACTTAATGGCGTTATCAAAGATTTAATTGTTAAACAATAAGTATTAATATTGAATGTGATAAAAGGTGTGTGCTTGAGGGACTGGCAAAGCACAAACAAAATCAAAATTGTCCTTAGTTTGAAATTTCGAGTGCATGCTAATTGTTCCTACAAATTATGATGCCAATGATAAATATGCAATATTGTCACGCTTATTCAAGACATCTGGCCATAATAATACTTGTGACATAGACGTAGTCGTGTCGTTACCGTTCTTCCTTACATTTTTAAAGTATAATATTATATTCTGTTTTGCTTAGCTTAGCTGTGTATGCCATATAATGATGTCATAAACTAATATAACCTGAATTTTATTCTGACAAAATTGGTCATATCGATTACTCCGTATTATGATTATGATGCCATAGAGCTTTTTTTAAATAATTACTTTAATGATTACTGCTAATAGTTACTGTTTTAGTATAAGTTGTTAAATAATCTAAGTAGTTTTTCAGTATTTAGATTTCTAATCCTCCTGTTTAATCTTTAAATAAGATGATGATTTCCGAGATATAGATTATTTAATAAGATTAATAAGAACCACGTACAAATATCCTAAGATGCAACTTCTGTTACACGACTACATATTTGACATATATTTCTTATATAAGAGCGAATCGAATGCAAGTACTTTATAAAAGTATCTACTCCGCTGCATATTCATATTCTAATTGTTTCGCTCAAATTTATAACAAAGAACAAAAATGCCCATTAGAGTACAAGACATTTGATTTTCCATAAAATATATCTTAGTTATTTATACATATTATATGCATACATATATTTAAAGAGAAAAATACGTGTATCTATTTTTTATTAAAAAAAAGTAATGAAAAAGAAATGCTAATAACCACACGAGGCATTTTTAGATTTAACAGTTTTTTAAATCTACATTTCCTATATTTTCCACTATCTATGTTGTAGCAAAATTTATTTCTACATAAATATTGAAATAAAAATATGATTCTTCCATTTCTGTGGTTTTATTTAATTACCGCAATTTGAATTTGGTAAACATAGTATTGAGACGATAATATGTTATAAATAAAATAAAAATATGTACATATGTATAACAGGAAAGAAAGTATTTTATAAATCTCGAATTTACCAACAAATTTTTTAAATATATTTAATATATTTTATCATCCTAATATTTCTTTATACAGAATATAAATATCTACAAAAAATATACGTTTTATTCTGCCAATTCCCTGTCTACCGACGGGGATTCTCTAGTTGGACCAGAATTTTCAAATTCTCCTGGTTCTACAAGTCGCTTCTTTCCATATGGCGGCGGTCCAATTAATTTTTCTACATCGTCATACGATAATGTTTCCTTTTTTAATAGAGCCTCCGCAAGCTGTGCTCAATAAAAATATTTTATATACGTAAATTCGCACAGTATTGTTTAATTATAAATATATGTGTAAGAAATGTATACATACCGTATCTAATTTGTCTTTGTTATCCAAAAGCAATTGTCGAGTTTGTGCATATGCTTCCCCTATTATTCTTCTTACTTCGGCGTCCATTAAATTAGCTAACTTTTTGCTATACAGCTTCTTAGTTTTCTACAAGAGAAAAGAAATTAGACATTACGTTCTAAGGTACAATGAACAGGAGAGTTCGCGGTAACATTATCTCATACCGTGCTGGTATGCTCTTCTTCGAAAGAAATTAAACCCACAGCTGGACTCATTCCGAATTGTTGGACCTGGTGATACGCCATTTTTGTCACAGTCTTCAAATCGTTTTCGGCGCCCGTTGAAATTTTATTGAACGTCACATGTTCCGAGACACGACCACCTAACGTCATACACATGCGTTCGAAAAGTTGCTCATTACTGTAGAGCTTCTGATCAGATTGCGTGTATTGCGCGAATCCCAGTTTCAAGTTAGTTCGTGGCACTATCGTTACTTTGAGCAAGGCATCGGTATGCTCCAACAGCCATCCCACTAACGCGTGACCGGCTTCGTGATAGGCGACGACACGTTTTGTGGACGGCGTTAACGGATTATTTCTCTTTGTCAAGCCACCAATCGTTCTGTCGATCGCATATGTAAGATCGCTGCTGTCTACTTGTTTCTTCTTATCCCTTGCAGCATGTAGCGCGGCTTCGTTGCAAACGTTTGCTATGTCAGCACCTGAAAACATCATGCTTGTGTGATAGCTGAAATGATAATACCTTTGAAGCATTGCTCTTTTTATAGATAATGCAATACCACTAAAACCAGGTGTAAGATAAGCCAAGTATCCCGAATATTTCGAAGGTTTGTTTTGTAAAGATATTTTTTTAAGGTGAGTCTCGAAGATTTGTTGTCTCTCCTCTACCGTGGGAAAATCGATTAAAATGTGCCGATCGAATCTGCCGGGTCTCAATAACGCCTTATCCAATACGTCTGCCCTGTTCGTCGAGGCCAGTATAATAACGTTTTCTTTTGATATCATTCCGTCCATTTCTACTAAAAGTTGATTTAACGTTCGTTCCGATTCACGGTCAGATACCCCGAGCGAGCTCTCTGAACGTTTTTTGCCAATCGCGTCAATTTCATCGATATATATAATACTTGGTGCTCTATAAGAAATTAAAGTAAATATTAAAATATCATTAAGATAAATTTAGAGAACCAATAGAGCAGACAAACCTCTTTTTAGCTTCTTTGAATAAATCTCTAACTCGAGCAGCACCTAAACCACCGAATACTTCAATAAACTCAGAACCGTTCATAGACAGGAAAGGAACGCTCGCTTCAGTCGCCACAGCTTTAGCCAGTAATGTTTTACCGCATCCAGGAGGTCCCAGGAGTAAAACGCCTAAAAATAGGATTGTATTTTTAAGATCTAATTTTGTGGCATCAACTTAATAGAAACGCTAATAATTTTCTATTTATATATATATGTTTATATACATATATAAGTGCAATGTCAGCAAATACCTTGTGGTATTTTAGCGCCCAGCATTTTGTAACGTTCTGGTTTTTTCAGATAATCGACAAATTCCATCACTTCTATCTTAGCCTCTTTCAGTCCAGCTACATCCGCAAAACGTACACCTTTACCCTTTCCCACCAACGGTTCGACTAGAGTAAATTTCGCCTGTTTCATTTGCGAAATGATCTCGAAAGGTTTGAAGGAAAAACGTTTTCTCACAAAACTAAAAGCAGCGATAGCTATCAGCGCAAAAAGTGCAAATCTTATAATACTCGCTATGTATTCTATCTTCCTTTCGTAAATCACTTGTACTCCTTGGCCTAAAATATTTCAGACAAATACTTCAATTATCGTAATCTGGCGCGTGATGTTTGTTAATGCATCGCAAGCGATTTATTTACCAGCTTTTATGCCAAGATTCTTTTCCACCTTCCTCAGTTTCTCTTCAAAATTCTCAATGCTTGGAACAGCCATGTGATATCTCTTGTATGGGCTTCTCTTTCCTTTAATAATGGCACCATCGTGCACAACAATTATAACACGCTCAATAGTAGGATTTACAATAATTGCCTCGACCTCCCCTTTACTTAACATGTCATATACAAATTCATTCCAGGAAATAGAAGCAGCGAGCTATTCAAACATAATATGTCATATCTTAACGGTAGTATTTATACTTTTAAAAATAATTCCTACGATAAATGATGATTAATAAAAACTTACTTCTGCATTTGACATTCCCATCTGGTGTTTCAATACAATTAAGACAAAGTATAATACCATAAACCATAAGGAGAGCTTAGTAAAAACTGATTTCATATCCTCATTTTCATCAGGCTTCTTGTCTGGATTTTCTGAGCCTGATTTCTTTGGCGATTGTTCATTGGCGTTACTACATGTAGTATTAAAATATCTGATACTATCAAATCTTGGATAAAAGCTGAATTTGCCGCTGCACAATAATGCTGATTGTACGGCATGTAATTCTTTGCGAATCTTCTTGTAAGCCTAAAAACAAATCCCGCAAAATGTTAGTAGTATTCTAACATTCTACATGTTAGTAGTATCAGTTTGCAAACTGATTCGAATAGAATATTAATTGACAGAATACAGATTGATATTGATTTATGTTCTGCCAGCACAGAACTTGCTGATGTAATCTCGCAACATATTGCCAACAGATTGCAAACAGAATCTATCATTTAAATAAAATATATCATTTAAATGGTTACAAAATGATAGATTCGATATTTGCAGTCAATTTATTATACTAGATTTTATTTTCGCTGGCATTGTGCCAAAAAAATTCATAGCAGATGCCTTGCAAAATCTGTTGAAAACAGATCTCGCTGTCTAGGGATATACTTAATGACATTTCTTTCCTGTCAAAGATATCAATGTTATATCTATATAAAAATTGTATCCAGTTGTCACAAATTGAAAATCAATTAGCTAAATAAGTGTGAAATATAAATAGAAATTGGTATAAAAGATGTTGATACTTGTATCACAAAACATGTTGATACTTGCGTGATAAGACATGGGAAGAGATAACCTGTGAGCTCCATTATTATGCGCGTAACTGAAGTGTTTAACGTTGAAAATAGGTTTTTCCTTCGGGAGATAAATATTTTGCGATGGAAAATTGAATATCCGGCTTGGCGCCATGTAATATCGTTTCGGACACTTGGTTAGGTTCTGCATGGTTCAAACTTCAAAAGCAGTCACGAATAGATTTTCGCCAATTTTCGCCTTGTGTCATGAGAGCTTTGTTCTCTAGCTAAATTTTCTGCCCCAGTATGGAAAATATATACTGAAACATTATTTCTAGCAAAATTGACATTAAATATATCTGTTTGTTCTCTACGTAGCGTAGCAATTTGTGGTGATACTCAATACACAATTTATGCTGGGTCTCCGGTCTACAATGCGAGTCGCAAAGTCGTGAGTCGCAAGAATTGACCAATCACAGTCGATTATTCTCCTCAAATTCGACTGTGATTGGTCAATTCTTGCGACTCACGACTTTGCGACTCGCATTGTAGACCCAGCATTAGGCTGGGGCTCGATTCTTGATTTCATTCGCAAGAGAAACGTATACGAAAATTCTGCTCTTACAGAAACGTTGCAAGTTGATTGGTTAAAAGCTATGCGACAGCCAATCGACTTGCAACTTTTCTGTAAGAACAACATTTGCGCATACGGTTCTCTTGCGAATGATTTCAAGAATCAAGCCTCTGTTCGTTTTCGCTGCACTTCTGAACTAGTGCAATAAGTTAGAATGAAAGAAAATATATTTGTTTTGTTAGCTATGTTGCACTAGTTCAGAAGTGCAGCGGATAGTCGGATATCTTGCCTTGTGTACACCGACGTATAGTTGGCAAACAAATTAAAAATTATTGAAAATTATCTTATCCAATCGTTTGGAAATCATTTGGAGATATTTGGAAAAAACTTTTTAGAGTTTGGAAAACCATACAATAATCACAATTAATTAAAATCAATTAAGCGTATAGTTAGCAGAAATAAGTGTCTAAAAAAGTTTGTTTTTAATCCAATCGCTCCGGAATCATTTGGATAAAGTGTCGATATAATTTTTATTATTTGGAAAACAACTCTATTCTAATAAAAATTAATTAAGGGTCGACAGGAGTAACACTACCGACCTCTGTCGGGTTGCTTAGCTGCGAGTCCGTATTTTATTTATTATAAATTTTTTAAGAGCCAAAATGGAAAATCCGGCTATGTACCGGGTTGCGGCTGATCTTATACTGATTAAAACGAGCATAAGTTTAATGAGATTCGTTAATTAATTTGGCTAAAATTTGGGAAAAACCGTTTCTAAGCAGCTTTTCAGGCTTGCAAAGCTGCTTAGAAACGGTTTTTCCCAAATTTTAGCCAAATTAATTAACGAATCTCATTAAACTTATGCTTGTTTTAATCAGTAAGATCAGCCGCAACCCGGACACGTACATAGCGGTTGCGCTCCTGAATGCCCACAATCGTGTGCAATCGTCACTATACGTAACTGGAATGTTACAATAAAATTTTCAATAACTTACAGCTCTTAACATTACCAATCAACCACTAAACGATTGGTAAAAAAGAATTTAAAATTCCCTACAGTCAAAGTGGAGGCGCTAAAAAAGGTTAAAAATTTGTTGACAATTAATTCTTTCTTTTTAAAACGCGAAACTACCAAAAGGTTTCAATGCGGTACCAAACACTGCCAATCAATCGCCAATCGATTCAAAAAAAAAAAATATTACCACAGTCAAAGTGGGGGGGCTAAAAGAAGATCAAAAATTTGTTTTCGATTTCCTAAAAAAACGAGAAACTACCAAACGTTTTGAATACGGTACCAAATACTACCAATCAACCACCAAACGATTGGTAAAAAAAAAATATCAATGATCCACTTGGGGGGGCTAACTTTGTTGAGGTGGTCGAGAGCTGAGTATGAGCCTGGGCCGTGCGTGCTATATATATATATATATATATATATATATATATATTATATATATATATATATAATTCTCTTTTCTCTATTTATCAAAGATTTATGAAAGTTATAGGGTTATGTGGGGTGATGTGCAACACTTTCTCTCGTTGCTCGGAAAACATATCCAAAAATCAAATTCTTGAATATATCATGGCTGTATAATGTAGAGGAAGGAAAATACTAAAATTCTGCGTGATTAGATTTTCAAAATTTTAAATTTTTCCTAAAAATTTTTCGAGTTTTCAAAAACGTCTGTTTTAGCATTTTCAAATTTTCTTGGGGTGATGTGCAACACAGGTAAAATTAAGGTAAAAAATGCATGAATATCGACATCAATCGACTTAAATGTTAAATTTGGGCTTCTTAAATACAAATTAATCGAAATCTGGTGAACAAAAAATTTCACTGTGTTGTAATCGACCTGAAAAAAAAAAAAATCATTTTTTATTTAATTTCTTATTTATTTATCGCTTAAAAATTAATATAATGAAAGGAAAAACGCAAAAAACTTTATTTTTCATCATCTGAATCGCAGTTGTCACAAGTAAAATAGTTGCGACCTTGCATGTCGACACATCACATCATGTTGCACATCACCCCAAACACGCTATTTTGCGCGGACTGGCGTGACACCAACACAATGTAAGAAAATCACAAAATCGCTTTGGATTATCAAAAGTACTTGAAAAACTAACAATATAAAAATATTTACCTATAAGATGACTAAAACCAATTCACGAAATCACTATGAATGTGAAAAGCAAAAATTACATTCAGCTCGAGAAATTTAACTCGCTTTTCGTACAGCAGTATGAACCAGGAGCCTGGGCCGTGCGTGCTATCTCGCGAGTTATTTATCTAAAACAAGGTACTGTCAACACAAACAGATGGCAGTATGCGGTTCTGTCAAATGTCGACATGCAGACCAGGAATCGGAAACGTTGCACATCACCCCATGTTGCACATCACCCCACACAACCCTATACATTTCCGTTGTCCAACGTTACATTGACCATCATTGACTAGCTATTTATAAAGTAATAACGTTGGCAACATGGAATTGAATCGATAACTTGTACTGAAAAATGGGACAGGATGCATTTTTCTGTACGAGATTTCTATTCGAGAAATTCATCCAAGTTGCCTGTGTACACGATTCGAGTTCTAGTAACTTTTTCTCGGACCGAGGACTCGGACCGACTTCTAGTATCGTGTACACGGCTTTATAGAGCGATTAATGACGTCAAAATAAGAACATGTTTTGTATCTTAGCGACGAATTTCTGAACACATTATAATGCAATAATAAGTTAGAATGAAACATATTCTTATTGTAACATATTCTTATTGTAAATAATTCTATAGTTTATTGGAAAAAAACAAACGTTTGAATGCACTATAATAAATGTGTTTTATAGTTCAGTTTTCTTTTATATTTTCTCTTGACATAGAATAAAAACTATTCTATTATAATTTTTCATGCAGTGCAATATAATATAGTATTTTTTTAAGGTTTATATAAAAATAAAATAATTGTATACTTTTATAGGGAAATCAAATTTCTCGTCCAGTAAAACCTTTCGTCCTCTTTTTCCCGCACATATTCGCATTATTCCGTTCAGTTGAAAAATATCGAATTAACTATAATACTACTACCTGACTTAACTAAACTTTATTCAGTTTTTTTTTTAGATAACATAATAGAAATACACAGAATAATAGAATATTTATGGTTAAAATCTTTTTGGGATAAAATCTGTCCTGTAATATATGCATTTTAAACGTTTTCAACGTTTTGGCGCAATGTGACGCATTCGGTTGTCAAGACTGGCATTGATGTATCTAAAACCTGGCAACCCTGGTGACAACCACTTGCCAGTGTTGTCAAAACTGGTAACTTCAAATGCATCATCTAACAAGTGTATTCAAGATACTATAACAATAATCGTTATCTGATAAAACTCTTGATTTTCGTTATCTGAAATTTGTCATAATTATGAAAATCAGAAAGTTCGGCATAATTATATTTATATATTTTTATTAATAATGTTAAACAGAAGCAATAGTTTAATCTCAACTGATTTAATTATGTTCTGAGTGTATCGTACAAGATTGATAAATTCTAAGATTTTTATGTTCTTTATCGTTTTGCTCTTCATAAATCAACGTTCTTGACGAAAAACATGTAAAATCTGTCATTTAATAAACGCAATTATATAAGACTCGTGGTTAATGCTATAAAAATTTAATGGAGACCATATACATAATATTTACAAGTTTTAAGCATCTCTCGAAATAAAGGATTGTCGTAAAAAAAAAATTGCAGTCTGGTGTAACAACGGATCAAGTCCAAAATCATAGATACAATCGGAACATTTATGGGCACAGATCACGTATCTCATTCGTTACTACGATCATTTTTTCCCAGATTTTTTTATACCACCAGTGACCAGAGGACCCTTCTGACTGGCTTTCTTTGCTGCTTCAGCCAGTGCTTTCTGCGCTTCCTTTTGTTTTTGCTTAAACGCTACGTCCTCTTCATCTAAAACCTTGGAATCCTTCTTCGGTGCCTTCAAGGGCTTCTTCTTACCTCCGTCCCGGCCAGACATTCTAAAGTACACAAAAATTAATCACACGTGTCTAATTACACTGTTTAAAAAAATTATTTTTTTTTATCACAAGAACGAGAATAATCATTTCTTATAATAGCTCATTGAACGCTGAATACGATCCTGTTTGTCAACTGCAATTTTCTCAAAATTATGATGTGATAGAGCAATTTAGCAAACGGAATTATATTCAACATCTAAAAAGCCATAAGAAACGATTATTCTCGTTCGTGTGCATTTTTTTTGTTGAGCAGTGTTATCTTTTAGAAATGGTACAAAAAAATAACTCTAACAACAAACATTAAATCGATATAACCTCTGTCGAAACGGGAAGCAATCAAATCACAAAAGAGTTCAAATAAAAATTATTCTATAATAAGCTATAATATTAATTATAATATTAACACAAAATTAAATCCACAATTAAGTTATCCAATGTGTAGAGGATACTTCAAAATTATAGATGCGATATATTCACAGAGAGAGCAACACGCGCATATACTACGCGAATACCTCTCTTATGACTACGGAATTCCATCAGTATTCGAGTCCTCGACTTACTTGCAGTTGTACTAAATTTCCAAACTGGATTGCAAGGTACAAACGATAGACGGTAGATTCGGAAATTCGTTCCGGGTGAAGGTTGACAAATGTTTACCGATGTTTACGCGGTAGGACGAATTTTTCTCAAGCTGATCGTACAGATTGTGCTGCCGCGGGTCGTGAATTCTGAAGCTCGGCGACCTCAGGTCTGTTCCTTGTAGCTAAATCTTCTGTACATACATACATACGTATTTTTCTATTCTTTCCTCTTTTATCTTTTTATCTAATCAGAATTCAGGTTGGATTTCTACTTGTCGTAGACTACAAAACGTCTGAAGAATGCACATACAGATATGTTAAAATGTACGTACATACATGTGCAAATGCATAAAATACATGGCACATCAAATTGTAAATGGAATTCTGTCCTGAAATCTGATGCAAACTCATGATATGCAATTAAGTACTTAGTGCATCATGATGCAAACTATATACTTCGTCTAAAGCAAGCTTTGCACGCGTCTTTCATTTTAATTCCAGGAAATGTATCATAATTGTAAAGAACAGGCCTACGTACGATGCCTTGTGGATTTATATGTATAAATAACATCGGATTGTTCGAAAAAACCCGAAGATTCGTCTAATTGCGATACGCGGTTTGTAACGTATAAAAGTCTTATTTGAAATTGGAGGATTCAATACAATGCTGTTCAATCTTATTGTTAGCGGTGGACGTGCACGTAAGTTGTATACATATTTAATAGGTATTATTTTTTATAACAGCGAATTCGATCGAAGCAGTTTGAACTTGGGAGCAAGTCCTTTTTTCGTCACATTTGATTGATATCCATGTCTCTGAATTAACACTAGAACTATCGGAGATTAAACTATATTTATTTCTTCCGAAGAAATATCTTAAAAAAGAAAAAGAGAAAAATTAAAAAAATTAATTATCTATAGATAATTTTAATAAAAGTCAGGCAAAATTTCAGAAATCAAGATGTTTTAAAAATTATAATTAGTAATAAATTATTTAAAAATGTCAAACGGATCATTTTGACCCCCTTAGTAGTTCTAGTATAAAAATGCAAAAGTTATAGCGAATTTAGTTGAACGGCATTAGTGCGCTGGTGGATATTAAAGCCGTTGTACTTTTAATCTAATCTAAAAGTGAAATGCAAATATCTCGACTGATAAAATGCCCAATACATATTTTACCAAACAGCACAGTAAAGGATTGTATTGAGGATTTTACAGTTTAATCCGTTTATATGTATATTTATATAAACATCTTTACGTCAATTTGTGTACTTTAATGTGCATCAGTGCGCACTAGTGCATCCAACCGAGTTGGCTATTTAGGTATTATTGAGATCGATATTAATATATTCTCTACTCTTCCGTTTTGTCCAGAAGTTCGAGCGTTGGTAGCATTGATGTCATTATAGGAAACCTAAGTCCCATATGGTCCCATAGTTTAAAAGTTTCTCTCCTATATCTTTTTTATTATATGCATACATACATCACACGTGAAAGGTTTTTCTTTCTTCTTCTTACGTTTTTCAAGAAGTAAAGAAGTCTATCAAAAAGAATGACTAAAAATATCGGGCGTTTTTATGGGAGCGTTTCCTTTAAGAATTACAAAACAGAATGGTGGGGGAAAGATATTCGAATGAATGGCTCAACTCGCTCGACCGTTAGTGTTTGCTAGTTAGTTTGCTTCGCGGTAATCAGTAGAGTGGTGTTAGAGCAAGCAAATAAGTTGACTTGAGAAGACTACTGAAAAATTTAATACGTGGCGATCAATTTGAAGCAATTTAGACCTTTCGTTCACGTAACTAACATGATTATTAGTCTATTTAAGAATCTCATACTAGTGAACTATAGAATCTTGATTACAAAACATAATAATAGGAATTGTGTAAAAAGTATTTGTGTATGTCAACATCTTCTGTAAAAACCAAACGGATTTTTAGTATAACTGAGAAAATATCTGATAGAAAATTAAGAATAGAAGTAAAAATATGCTAATTTTTCTGAAAAATCATAAATTTTAAGGCTCATGCCTCAAAATATATGATTGCTAAATACAATTTATAAATTCTTTTATAGTTATTATAATATAATTAGAGAGATAAAGCTTATACTTTTTCAAGCAAATTTTTAAGAGGACTCTTCGAGTTATAGCAGTTTTGTCATTGGCATTGACAAAGTGAAAGGAATTGTAATTTTCTTGATTGCTTGATAAGATATAAATTAAAGCGACTATGTTATGATTTGTAATCGTATCTGATACATCTGAGTGATTGTCGCTTTTTTAAACTCGTAATTACATTGAAAAATCAACATTAATATTTCGCGTTTTTTTCCTATACTAAATTAAAAACTTTACTTTAATGGAGTAACAAAACTGCAGATAAAACCTTTTTTGCCATTATGATTTTTTAAATAAACGGAATTTAATGATATCATCGCATGGTCCAGGACTGTTGCACCGGATTTACTCGAGAGTGTATCTCAATATGCCACCTAAATTGGAGCTAATCGCTGCAGCATGCGAAAATATGGGCATTGGAGCAAATGGCGATTTACCTTGGCGTTTAAAGTAAGATTGTTAATAAATTATATACGTGACTGAGCTCGAAGAAACATTTAAACCAGGTGATTCGTACGTAGGACGGAAATGGCGTTCTTCACGCGCATGACGACTGACACAAAGGACAAAAATAAAAGGAACGTCGTACTTATGGGCCGGCGCACGTGGGAGTGCATCCCCGGGAAGTATCGACCTTTGAAGAACCGCATAAACATGGTGTTGACTTCGCAATCATTGTAATTATAGGTGAAATGAGATAAGAAAAAATTTTAATTCTTTAGAAGATAAGAGATCGTATATCAATTTTAGGGATTGCGGAGACGAGGCGATAGCGTGCAAGAGTATACCACACGCTCTTGACGTGATTTCAGAAATGCAGAATCAAGTAGAAAGGATATGGGTAATAGGAGGAAGTAGCGTGTACAAGGTACTTTGTACAATGAATTAACGTAATGTACATTTTGAAAAAAATAGGTCTGTCCTTTTTAAAAATGCGATGCTATAAATCTTTTCTACATTTAACTTAAAACGAGTACTCGCGACTCAAGGACAGAGGAAAGAGAAATAATTTTAAGAAAGTACAGAAAGCGCGACTAAAAGAACACAAATCTAATACGGTAATGAAGGCGTAAATATTAGCAATATAAATTTAAATTAGATATAACAATTTTTGTATAATTTTATATTAGAGCGCTATGGAATCTCCACACTTTGGACGATTGTACCTGACGCGTATAAAGAAAAAATTTGAATGCGATACGTTCTTTCCCCTTATTCCGAATGACTTCGTGTCAATTGAGTAAGTATTAATATTTCTCTGTTGGGTTTTATGTTTCACATTCATGTCGCCGTCTTCCAATAGCTAATAATAATTCCAGGGATCCAGCGGTACCACAAGGTACACAGGAAGAAAATGGAATTGAATTTGTATATGAAGTGTATGAAAGAAGATAAACAGCAGAAAGAAGATAAACAGCAGAACTACAGATGTACCGTCATCATTAAAACTATAAATAAATGAGGCCGTTTTTATAAACATATCTTTTGCACCTGTAAAAATAGGATATCGCGAGAAACATTATAATATTAATGATATTGTCTATCATATTCTCTCTAATATATGTATAAATACATAATAAATACATATTATTTGATAATAATACATATTTTATTATGCAATATCCTTTAATCATATATTTTTACTTTTATCGACACTTTATAACAGAAGATAAAGACTTCATAATGGAAATCAAATTTATGTTCAAATGTATAACACTTTAGCCGGGTGGCCACTGTAACTGCCGACCACCAAGAACATGCAGATGCAGATGGTACACAGACTGCGCACCGTGTTTTCCATCGTTGACAACTAAGCGAAATCCATTCGTCAAACCTTTTTGCTTCGCAACTTTATGAGCGACGTTCATTAGGTGACCGAGCAAAGGTTCGTCCTCATCTTGAGCTTTCGAGAGCTGCGGAATCGGCTTTCGTGGAATTACCAGAAAGTGCACGGGTGCTTGAGGACTTACATCATCAAACGCAACACACTGTAAATCATAAAACATCTTAATATCAGCGCTCTATTAAATAAAAATAATTGAATATAATTTTTATTAAATAAAAATGTGTTATTTAAACGAAATTTATCGTCGTTCATTAAGCGATTACCAATATATAAAAAAAAATAGTTTATATATAATATCTATGATAATATTTCAATCTATAATTTTTCTAACATAACAAGTCAACATCTTTACTATGACAACTCGGTAGACTCGAGCAAGTGTGATTATGTAATAATTATAGACAGAATAATAGCAAATCATTTTAGATAATTGGACAGAATTTTTGCTGCATACATAAGTAAATGCGATACTTTGCGACTACGACTAGATGACATATGATATAAATTAACTTTAATGCTTAAGACCATGTTTGCATCGCTCGCTTTAGCCACACTTTTTGTATCAAAACAAGCAATATCGCACCTGAATAACGTTTGATATTTTCGATAAAAAGCTTAAATGCAAGCGTCCGAATGACGCCGGTAAGTCGGATTTGTCACGTAATTCGACAGAAAGGACGTAATCTTCGTGTGCTATGCTACTGCTTACCTGGCTGTCCTCGTAAATGAAGTTACATGGGATTTCTTTACGTATTATTTTCCCAAATATCGTGTCACCTTCCGGTGCGGCGGCCTGCGCCTTCTCCACCTCCGTCGCCATTTTTCTGTAACTGGCGGATTCCACGGTGCAGACCGGCAGGTTGCCACCAACTGCCAGATGTTTGCACGCATTTGCGATGACGTTCGATAGCAATCTCATGTCGAAAATCGCTGTCGCGACTACGACAGTCAGTAACGTGCGTATCGTCAGCTTCGCGTTTACGTTTCGATGCCTTATTTACTTTATCTGGAATCTGGATTCCATTTTATTATGGTCCGAAGGTCGCGACGTTCGCGTCCATGCAGCCACGATCGAGATCTCGAGGCGCGAGTTTCAAATCCAGACTACTGCTGAGAACCAACTAAACGCACGCTTTTTCCTTTTTCAACAGATCGCTTTCCACATTTCTTTACATTGTAAAAAGTCGGCAAGTTTACAGATGAATATATCACGGGGAGATTACAGACTTACAGGCCAGAGTCCTGCATGTAAAACTATAAAACTTTTATTTCATAGGACAGTCTTCTCTTAATAATGCGCTTATCCATTTTCGACATTCTTAACACAATAATGCACCCTAAGGGCACATAAATATTATTGTTACTTATTGCTTTATACACGTGTCGTCGATATTGTACAGTAATAAAAATACGCTATTAATGATTGCAATGGCTCATGGTACATACAAAGTATAATGGCAGTGCGCTTTCTGGTTTTCTTCGGAAGATCTTTAAATCATTCCCGTGTCCCTAATGGGTCGCAAAAGGCCCCAGTCTTAGAAAAGTAATTCTACTTATATAAAAAAAATATACATAGCGTTATCTTACAATTAGATTTACACTAATTTCACATCGAATCAAAACTTAAGTTAGGTATGTCATACATACAATCGCTTTTTTGTATCTCTAATAGGATTTGCCGCAACTACGCGTATTTTACGTAACTAATGCAAATTTCGTGCATACAATTAAACTATTAACCGCTAAGTAATAACTGCTGTGAAATAAAAAAAAAGTTACTGAGAGGTATAATTCATAACGTCATTATAAAAAGACAACTGACTGAAACGTTAAGACATTATTATGTAAATAAATAACATATCAAAAATAATAATAATTGTCTCATCTTCACATTGTACATAAAGGTACCTAGGATAAATTAACTTAAATATTATGGAGCTTATTTCTCAAACTTATTAGGTTGTTATATTTACTGTTAATAACTTAATTACGCAAGGCTAGTTGTGTAAAAGTAAGGGATATGTATAATGACTACTATTTAATACGATATAACAAATTTAAATGCTAATTGAATTTATAATATTGTAGCATTTATACGCACGAGTGATCGTTAATACTCGGATTAGATATTTAATAATCAACGTGTTACTAGTAATTCTACGTGTGTACTATAATATTTTATACTGTTGTAGTAGGTTTATACTTCTCTTCCTGAATATAATTATGTCAGTCTGAGTTTGCCAGATTAATCCAGCAATAAGTCTACATAACTTATGGAACAGTCATTGTACGCCCTCCTCGGAAAAGTATCGGTGTCTTACGGCTTGAGCTGCAGTTATACGACTATGAGGATCAAACATGAGCATATTCCTTATTAAGTCTAATCCATGTTCGCTGAGATCTGGTATTATTGCACCGAGAGGTCTAGGTTGTCTGTATGGGAAAGCTGTCCAACTGAGCGATACATTCTCTGGCCACGCTTGCTGCGACGGAGTACCCAAAACTCTAAAAAACGGAAGGGCGCGAAATGTATAGAAATATATTGGAAGATGCAAATTTTATTCTGAAAAAGTATAGAAAAGTATAACTCACTGGAAAATTCTGTCCAGTTGATCGCCTTCACTGGTACCTGGGAATAACGGTTCCAGCTTGCAAAGTTCTGCCAGTATGCATCCGACAGACCAAACATCTACAGGAGTAGCATAGGAACATCCTAAAAGTACTTCAGGTGCTCGATACCATTGGGTTACAACCTATAGATGTACAAAATATTACAAGGTTTTATTAATAGCGATATTAAATAATACATATATCAAACATTGCTTATTTTCTTTGAACTACAGATACCAAAGTAAAACACAAAACGACGATTGTCTTTATACATTATTATTTATAAATTTAATATTTAAAATTAAAAACTTAAAATATATATATATATATATAAATCAATAAACCAATAATATTTTTTGATTGATTTTAAATCACTTTAATCTCATTAAAGAAAAGATTATAATAAATAAGCTCAATTTTAATTTTAAATATCAATTTTAATTCTAAATATTGTAATCAATCAAAATATAATCTGAATTTGTCGAGATATTTGTGGTCGACAAAAGCACATAATTTGTAATACGTTGTATATGCTATATCTGTCCACGTACCACGGAAGTTAATCTCATCTCAAAGTCGTAGGTCTTAGCCAGACCGAAATCCGCGATCTTAATTCTTCCTTCCCGTGTTACCAAAAGGTTCTGCGGCTTCAAGTCCCTGTGTATTATTCTATGGCTATGTAGAAACTCTACCCCGCAGAGTATCTCTTTCGACATTTGCCTCACGAGATACGGCGGGATGCCCGATCGTGGCGAGCTATTCCGATGCTGAGCAATGTACGAAGCGAGATCTCTTTCAACGTGTTCGAACACCAACCAGAGGGTGAGACCACGGTCCAGCCTTTCGGAACGTTCACCGTCACCCGACGGTAAATCAAGATAATCTCCTTGGCAGACGTCCAATAATCTGACCTGGGAAGAGAGCAAACGTATATATCGTATTTACATTTACGTTATTAAGTATTAAGAACATAATTAATGAATAACAATATCCTATTTTTGTTAGAAAATGCAGAATATTGAAGATTTCGCGATATATTCGTACGTAGTTATTTTATGAATAGAGATTATATTGTGATTAAAAGGTACTTACGATATGTGGGTGCTCGTATCGCTCGAGCGACTTCAGGGCGGCAATCTCTCTTAGCGTGGACATAGGCAGACCGTCCTCCGTCAAAGGTATCCTGACTTTCTTAAGTGCTACGATTTGACCGCTAGTCTTATCCTTAGCTTTGTACACCGTTCCGTAAGCGCCGTTCCCGATAAGGGACAGGTCCTCGTACGACGCATGTTCGCGCAGTAAGAAACTTTGTACCGTCGTCTCCTCCGATCTTTTCCCGGAAGGACCAGAGAGCTCGCCCTGATCGCTGTACTTCATTACAATGGATTTCAGCGTGCCGAGCTGTTCTTCGGGTTCTTCCCTCGAGGTACTCGGGATCGGCGCGGTCTCGCTCTCTCGCTCGGGGAGATCCGTCTCGGTCGATTCCGGGGGGGACGTTTCGCCGATCAAAACCGATTGCTTCGACGTTCCCGCCTGTTCCTCCGTAACATCTGAGAGTCGTTTGTCCCCTTCCCGGACGAGCACAACCTCCGCCTGCAAAGATATCTCACTCGTGGTCGGCGGCGCCTCGGTACTTTCCACTTCCGTTAGGTGCTCCTCTCCAGACGATTCGGACGAGGTTTCGGATTGCTTGGGTCTCTTTGGGGCAGTTGGCGTCGATAAATCTGGTTCGAGCTCTGTGCTCGAACGTCGTGACCTACCAGCCATCACAACATCTCGACTTCTACCTGAAACAAATTTTTTTCTTATTGTCGACGGAAGTAATAAAATTAAAAAGTAAGGAAACACGGCAATTTCTTTAACAAGAAAAAGAGAAAACCTTGACACTTCTATTTCAATTTTTGTAAGTATCTCCAAATCAATAGAGAGTTCAATTTAACAGTTTCGTGTAATAAACGCGGCAAACATAGACATAAATTTCCTATAGCATAAGAACTGTATGTTTCAATAAGCTTTCAATCTCCCTGCTAGGAATAATTTTACAGAGAGAGAGAGAAAGATAGAGAGAGACCGTATTATTCTATACAAATTTTAATATAACTTCTATATAATTTTAATATAATTATATAGAAGTTTAATTTTCTAATGCAAATCGTAAAGAAGAACTTAATCTTCTAATGCAAATCGTAAGAAAAAACTTATATTTAATAAGCCATTTAGAACAAAGTAGTTAGAATCCCGGCGTTAAGCCCGAATCTTAACGATAGGTCTTACTTCCGCTCGCTGATTCCGATCACTGATTGTTTAGTTTGTCTCTACGAGATCCTCGACAGATCCGCATTCAAATCTATGCAGAAATGCGCGAAGACAAGAATGCATGGCGCGGAAACCGTGTGTGTATGCGTGTTTGTACAGTCGTGCTTGCAACACCCGGGTTCGCGTCGTGAGGCAAATATACGGGACCAGCTAGCTTCTCTCTTTCGCTCGCGTTTTATTAAAATTTCGAGAGACGCGGTACCGCAAGCGGGACGTGCGATCGTGGCGGGCCGTCTGCTACGCGACATCTGCACCGACACCTGCGCTCATATAATAGCCCGCTACGCCGGCCTCATCGTCGGCTTTCCAGAACATCTTGTGAACGCAAGGGAGGCCCTAAACCCCACCACCCGGGGTCCTTGCCCTTTGTCTTCTTCGCTCGGGTCCAGTGATAGTAAATTGGTTGCGCGAAAAATATATCGATTGAACCATGGTGATCTTAACAGACTAGCTGTTAAGGGAGGACACCACTGTAACTGCCCATTTTCGACTGCCTTTTTTGGTATTTTTTTTTTTAGAAAGGAATAAAATATATGGTCAAAAGAACTTTTAGGCTTTATTAGACATATATTAAAGTATGTAAAAAAATTTTTTATTTGTTAAAAAAATACAAAAAGGCGGCGCACGAGTCGCTATAGCACTTATTGGTTTTCAGCCAACCCTCTCCGCGGCACGCAGTAGAACTGTCGTAAATTTGATCCTGGAACAAAAAGTGAAATATTTTCGTTAATTATATTAGTTTTAGCAGTGAAGTACGAGGGGAAATAAGAAAATATTAAAAAACAAAAAATAGAGACGAGTTTGAATAAAAAGTTCGATGGTCGAAAAATCGAACTTTTTATTCAAACTCGTCTCTATTTTTTGTTTTTTAATATTTTCTTATTTCCCCTCGTACTTCACTGCTAAAACTAATATAATTAACGAAAATATTTCACTTTTTGTTCCAGGATCAAATTTACGACAGTTCTACTGCGTGCCGCGGAGAGGGTTGGCTGAAAACCAATAAGTGCTATAGCGACTCGTGCGCCGCCATTTTGTATTTTTTCAACAAATAAAAAATTTTTTTACATACTTTAATATATGTCTAATAAAGCCTAAAAGTTCTTTTGACCATATATTTTATTCCTTTCTAAAAAAAAAATACCAAAGAAGGCAGTCGAAAATGGGCAGTTACAGTGGTGTCCTCCCTTAAGATCAGTCCGTAACAGACGGAAATCCAAGAAGAAAAAAAAGAAATAGATCAATCGTGTCTCACCGGATCATTCGGCTATTTTCTTTAAGAACTTTAGAACTTTAAAACTTTACTCCTTGAATAGTTCACTATCTTTTGCGATACGTAACGATCGGAGAGCAGATATAACTTGGCAAGTGGCTACTTTTCATCATAACGCTCATTTCCAACGTGACACCTGATGCTATCTTCCTTTACGTTCAAAATTGATCTCGAAATTTTCGGCTATGTAAACTATGTAAACTATTAATTATGAATGATACGTATGACGCGGATGCGTCAACTTGGTTTCCGCGGAAAACTGTGATGAACGTGTCGAACAAGAAAGGAAGTTGGAGATATTGAGCGGCGCGAAGAGATACGAATCGAAGCTACGATAGGGGAGATCCGTGTGGCATAATTCAAATGGTTTAAATAGCCGGATGCCGAAAAAAGACGCCCGCCTTCGTCCAGAGGAAATAATAAACTATACGCTGTTATCACTTCGTCGTAATTTCTTAGTGGCACATGGCCGCCGTTAGATGCTAGCTGTGGGAAAAGGCCGGGTATAGATAATACAATGTCATTGATTTAATATCACAAAACATAATATTCTTTTATGTCAGGAGAAAATCCTAAACACCTTTTACGTTTAGTCGAATAATGATCATATTAATAAAATATTTTCACTGTATTATGTTAAACAGACATAATGTCGAGTGACCCATATTGGTTTCGGAGAAGAACGCTTCGTAAACGGATGTACTCTCGCGGCTTTGATTAAATTCTTCTATCAACTTCCTCTTACGATAAGAAATTCTAAAGCCGAGCGGAAGGAAGGAAAGAGCGAGACGAACGAACGAAGGAAAAGAAGCTGGACTTTTACATCGCGAAAATTTTTTTCGTAATATCTGACATCGAACCTAGAGAAGGAAAAGAAACGGGATGCCCCTAATGCGTGAAATTTCAAGGGGCCATTGTGGAAAAATTCTGGACGAGATCTGTCGCAAAGTGAAAGAAGCGAAAGGGAAAAAAGGGAAAAAAGGGAAATGTATGGGCGATTCACGGAGTTGGAGAAAAACGTGTCTTCGTTCTGGATGCGAGCAGCAACTTTTTATGTACAGAGCGCGTTTTCATATATGCGGCATTATCTCGAGACCACCTTCCTGGAAGAGGCAGATGTTTCTACAGTTTCGTTGGACACCAAGAAGGAGAAACAGTGAAGTTGATGAAGCATATAGTCTAGCAATACTCTTTTAACACGACGTTTCGAGAAGATGCAGGCCGTGCAGGCGTGTATTTTGTCTGTCTTTGTAATTACTTTTCGTTCATATTCATTTCTATTAGTAGGCGCAACGGTGCGCCAATAATTAATTTTCGCTGGTAATATAATGCAATGCACTTTTGTAAATAGTATTTACGTACTTTGCACATGGTGTTGGAACACATAGGGGAGACTAAGAGAAATACGTCACTCCATTATCATGTATTATTAGCAAGTTAGTTTTTATTAGCAAGTAGATAATTTGGATAATCGTACAAAGAATATTCTCTTTCTCTTGCAAGTCTCTAAAATCGTAAAACAACATGTTTGATCCTTATTTTATGTTTTATCACTGCAAAGAATTCCATTCACTTTCAACTCCATTTTGCAATACAAGGCCACAATACTTATCGCTGCAACACTTTTCACGGGACTTTTAATAAATTCATCGATCGTATGATCTCCAAAAGTTGCCATTTACGTCGTAAAATATTGCGTACCAGCGAAAGTTTACTGAGCGCAGTATTCTTTGGGCACTTTCAGCGTTTGAACGGAACACATACACAACAGACACCTCCTCTCATCCGAAAAGTCTCCGTTTTATTGTCCACAGAATCTTTTCTGTTCTCGCGCTGTCGCGAGGTGCAGGAGAGGGTACGATATTCTTTTACATTGTTATAATACATCCAGGGTCACGTAAAAAGGACGAGAATAACGGCCCAAGAAAGTTGACGTAGCAGATAAGCGGTCGGAACGCTCCGCGGGAAAAACTGATAACTCGAAAAGTATTCGTGCTAGATAAACAGCCGTGCACGAAAGAGGATACCCCGATGGAGTACGAGAAGAGGTTCAACTGAATTTTGACTTGAACCGTCTTGACTAAACCGAGACGTACGGCGTTGACGTATCGACTCGGCGCGGCGTGGCGTCGAGATGTAAAATCGCGTAATGCTCGTCTTAGAAAAAACACGACTTCCGCTGGTAAATTAGATAACGTAAGAACTTTCGAACGTCGGAATGTCGAGTTACTCAATCTTCTTATCGTATTGCTCGGCAAAGTACACACGATGGATATATACACTCAGCAAAATTTCCATGTATAAATAGATCCGAAATTGAAAAAAAAAACCATGCAAAAATAGGCAACGTTCCGATTTGTATAATACGATAGCGTTACATGTCAGCGTTATTTTAAATGGTAAGAATTGTCTTTCTGCGTATATACTTCGGGATGTAAAACGTTAAAAGGTAGAAAATAATGCAAAAGCGCAATTAAGAAAAACGAGGCTATTAAAAAATTGTGTTAAAAAAATTATTTTGCTTCAATTTTCTTTTATCTCGTCCCAATTTTTGCATATCGCGAGAAAAAGAAAAAGAGGGTGCACTGTTAATAACGCCCTCAGTAAATTATTATCGCGTCACATTACTTCATAGGAGGATTGTTTCCCATCGGAGTCGTTTGGTGTTAGGCTCATTAGGTCCCTCTCGATGACAAACACCGAAATTTTAGGTCGCACGAGCCGCTCCGTAAAGTTACACGTGTCACGATTGTTTACGCACTATGTAAGCGCGTAGCGTAAGCGGCGTAGTAAATCACGCGTCGCCGCAATTGCAACATAATTGAAGCACACATTTACGGCCCATTGTTTGCAAAGTCGAGCGTCAACATGCGTATGTCCGTGCTGGATGAATGAACGGCTACATGTGAGATGTGAGTGTAAAACATACTGTGCGCCATTAATTCATGACAAAAATACCGCGCTCCGATATCCACTTTGTTAAAAATCTCAAATCTTGTGTTATCTCACGAAACGATTCTCGATCGAGTCTTTATTAACTTTAGAATGCACAAAGGAGGTCGGTCAATCACTCTAAATGCAAGATTATCTTATCTCAATCCGGGCATCCGCGTTACAACTTCGTAGTGAGCTAGTAAAGATAAAAAAGAATACACAAGATTACTCTTTTATATATCAAACGATTATTTCAAACGAAATGTAAAATTTTGATTGTAGGTGGTACGATTTAATTGAATCTAGCAATCAGAAAAATGATCACAAACATAAAATGAGTATACAAAAAAATGTGTGAAGTTTCAGAGTTATGCATTTTTGTGTATCAAAAATATTGTTATGCTTTTTAAACTAAAAATGTTTAAACTAACCATATTGGAAAGCAATAAGTATATATCTTCTTCCGGATGAAGAACTGACGGACAATCGTATTTGTATCAATTTGTAATTGTCAATTGGATGGAAAATATCAGAAAGTATTGTAGAAAAAGGAATTATTATTTTGTCGAAAAGAAAATGAAATGTTATTTGAATTGAAATAATTAACAATCGACAAAGAACGCCGTTCTTTGTGCGGGGAAAACTTCCCTGCGGAGGAATGCAGTGACGGCCTAATTAGGAACTCGAATAATTTACGGGCACTACGCCGGCCCTATTCAATTAAAAACGCTGAAAATACACACGAATCTTTGACAACGATATTCCGGGCTCTCGTTTGCTACGCTAGACTACCGAATCGAGTAAACAGGGCGTTGCTGCTTTCAGATTATCCACGGAATTGACACTACTATGTACTCAAGTCTGTCACACAACAAACACCTGCTCAACGCTCTCATTCACTTCTATTTCTAGAACGAAAAGTCGAGCGTAAGGCTGCGTTCGGAAACGTCACCCGAGTGCACACGAGTATACTCCCTTCTCTTTCTATCTCAACGAGTTAGAAGGAGAAGGGAGTATACCCATGTGTACCCGGGTGACGTTTCCGAACGCAGCCTAAGCGTACTAGAAGAATACGCACACTCAGTATCGTATATATCGCTTCGATGGAGCACCAGGAAGCTGAATACAATCTCTCTATCTTCAAAAAAATAACATCCGTTATTTTTTATCTATAGAAAATAATGTTCGTTAGGTCATTCAATAATATTGCTGTTCAAAATTAATATTTCTTTTGTAGAAATAATTCGTATGTATATGAGAAAAGTTAATATTTTAAACAATTACAAAGTTTTATTTTATAAAGAAATTATTTTGTATTTTTAATTAATTAATAAAGTAGTAAATTTTTCTTATATATAACAAATATATTTTCCTATGCAATATTTTTTTAAATGTATAAATATTTAAATGTTTATAAATATTTTACACAAAATCTAACTTTATTATTTTCTTGAAATTTATAATTTCAAAAAATTGGATTTATATCACTTAAAATAACAAAAGTGTATTTTTACTTCAAGCTGTGTTTATTGGAATTTTTATAAATGAAGGAAATTGACGATAATTATTTCGCTGCAAACAGTTTTGTAATTATTGACCGATGTCTGTAAAGTTCATATAAATATATAGGTTATCTACAAATGTGCAAGTTCAGTGACGCCTTATCGTGGGAGAATCATCATATTTCTCAGAAGATACAGAACTGCAAGCGTTGCACTTATTATGTGTCAGAACTGCAGATTTGAATGAATGTGAATGCAATGTATGTTGCGGTTTTCTTGGAATATTGTTCAGCACAAATTATTCATTTAGGAATAATAAGCCAACAGAATTATTTTCTATGCTAAACGCGCTTCGTTGCTCGAGTAACATGCGCGTGTCAGTAGATAGACGATGAGGAAGATGTGAAGAAAATAAAATAAGAGTTATTTCGACGTTTGAACATCCGCACTGATTCATTTTTTAAATAATTTATCGCTTTTTCATCCACATTAATCAGTATATATTAATTTCCAAAATACAAATCGCTTCGTCTAAGTAGTCGTGCTGGTCGTGCAATAAAAACACCCAAAATTTTATGAAATTTTTATCTACGCGACGAAATGCTGCGATCTAGCTTCTCGAGGATATCCCATGTTAAAGATATCACGTGGTTTCTCTACGCGTTCTCTATGCACACCGTTCGTAAACAAGAGGGACGCACAATGGCGGCGGGAGCAGGGCAAACCAACCCCGTCGCCAAGCTGTCGCTTCTTGTCTTATCTTCACACACGCTGAAACATTCCACACACTCGTCTTGCGTTTCATAGATATGCTATCCGTAATCCCATTGAAGTGCATTTCTCACGATGTATATTACGAAACACGGTGATAAATGAATTTAAGACCGTATGTCTTGCGTGAGAAGAAAGAGAAGTAGGAATTATTTCTTTAGACTTTGGATATATTCTCTTGCAAAGATTCGTCACGTTTTTGAAAACTGCGAGTATTTGGATGACACGCAACAAAATAACAAAACGATGGTATTCTTTATGAGTACGACGAGAATACACCGGTTGTTTATATTCTGAGAAACATAAAAGAAAATCCATAAGGTTTAGATATCGAAGCTGTAACATTTGAAGCTACAAGAAATAATTCGAGAGAAAGATATAACTTCGGTACATAAATATATATCTCCGTATTGTAATTAAAAAAAAAAACATTCCGATCTATAGATTTTTCACTCGCGCGCAGAAGACTATCGAATTATCCATGCGTTAAAATCCTCATTACTCAATATAACTCCGCGTTCAAATCATGTCCACCTATCAGATAAGAAATCTACGAGCGATTCGGTTGGTTTGACATCCCGGAATTTCCATTCGTCCGCGAGATCAGCGAGAAAGCCCATTTAAATCGCTCCGACTCTCTCTCACGCGCGATTTTTCATCGGAATCCCGCGGAGAAGCGATTGGCGAACATTCGCCACGAACCGTCTTCGTCCAATCGTTACGCGGATTCCCCGATACCGGCGGCTTCACCCGCGAGACACACGACGGATCCCCCGCGTTGGCCGCCAACGCAAAGAGAAGAAAACTACCGAAACCGGCCGCTCATATTTTACCGCGAGCTTTCCTTTCGAGAGTCAATGGAAGGCTCCTCTCTCTCTCTCTCTCTCTCTCTCTCTCTCTCTCTCTCTCTCTCTCTCTCTCTCTCTCTCTCTCTCTCTCTCTCTTGCTCGTTTTCTTTTTCTTTTGGGAGATCGGCATCTACCACGTTTCAGCGGCAGCAACCCCGAGAGAATCCCACATTCCGCACTTACCTACCAACCGACGCTGAGGCTGAGGTGCTGACCTCCCGCGAGAAGAGCGAAACAGCGGAAACCGCTGCGTATACTCCGCGAAAGACGAAGAAGAAGAGAATGAAGATAAAGACGAAGATGATGGTAGTGAAGAAGAAGAAGAAGAAGAAGAAATGAAGAAGAAAATGATGATGATGATGAGCGCACGCAGAAAATAGAACGTCAAGAGCTGGACGGACGGGTGGACGGACGAACGGGACGCCGCGCGGCGAGACACACAACACAACCGAAACTGTATGCACGGCCCCGGCGCGCGCCGGAAACGGTATTAAACGAATGCCCCAGCGTACGCACTCGCTCGTAAGCACTCGCGCGAGACACAACGGGGGTTATGAGCCGCACACAGGAGGCGACGACACGTCACGTACACACCAGCCCGTTCGCCACTCACAATCGCGGCCGGCGCGCGGCCAACGAATCGTCAGGCCGTATCCGGCGTTGAGGCGGCATGGGACCCGGCACAGGCCGAGCTGTGGGTCAGGCCGTAGAACAACCGAAGCTCGTCACGCCGGCCTCAACGGATCCGATCTCCGATCAGTTGACGGCGGGCCCTCGAGCGGGTTGGCCGGTTTCCGAAGAGGATTGTTGTTCGTGGCTGCGCGTTCTATGCTAAGGGAGCCGCGACCTCTCTTCTCTCTGCAGCTGCTCGTCCTATTTTCCAGCCCGAGCCACGATCGGATTACCGGAGAGTAAACGCACTCCGTTGCTCCGAAAGAGAGGGCTAGGGGAGACCTTCGAAGATAACTTCGAAAACCCTTGCACTTGGAGTGGGTAACAGTTTCGAGTTGGTATCTCGATCCTAAACTTATAATCCCAACTAAATGAAATAAAATATTCAATAGGGCTACACTCTTATTCATTGAACAATCCTATGCAGGATTGTTATCTATCGTACTTTGACACTATTGAAATATTTACCTAATTGTAAGGCTTTGTCTCAAGTTCGTTATGTTAGAAAGGAAGATATTGATCCTACATCTCTCGGTATCTCTATTTAAATGACTGAAGAGCGTATAGTTTAATATCAGACCATCTTAAGATCGTTGCATCTGAATATTGCAGATTTCTGTACCCTTGAATTACACGAGGAATTGTGTTGACACATGATGCTATTTATAGATACACGCCTTTCGCGAGCGAATGCAGACTCGTGTAATCGATAGATAGAGGTGATATTTTCAATCTTCCGCGGTGAATGAATTACAGGCGCCAAGTCTAAGCGGTAATTTATAATTTGTCGTTACGCGTTTGTTATGTCAATGACATTGTAATTTAAAACATACAGACTGATGTGCAGGAAACCAGTTGAAGTCTGTGCATCAACATAATCGATCCATGGTCTATTTTTATTTGCCTAAACTAATAGTGGTCACTATATATATTATATACACACACTATGAAATATATATATAAATAATAAAAAATATGTAAGCAGCAAAATTATTCATAAAATATATATAAAAGCAATAAAAAAGCCATCATTTATGGTCTATCTACTAGAATTTATATGTAAATGTTTACAACAGAAATTAATAAATTCTTTTTCGCTCTGTTTTAAAACAAAAAATATCTTCCAAAGATTATTAACCCTTAAATGCCACCCGGGGTCCAGCGGACCCCAGACCCTTTAGAATGATATATTTTCAAATGTTCCCGCCAAAAATGGAGCTCATATTTATTTATTTATTATTTTTTATTTTTTTTTATTTTGGAGCCAATATTTTAACTGTTGACGATCTTAATTTTTTATACTATGTTGAAATTGAAATTTTAACAATATAAGCATTTTATTCTCTTTTCTAAGCCTTGAACAACATTGAAAATAATTTTCATAACTAAATATCAAAAAATCAATAAGTAAGGAGACATTTTTCATGCTGGGGTCTTTTAGACCCCATGTGTCATTTACGAGATTCTTGAGAGGTGTGGCATTTAAGGGTTAATATTAGTAAGCTTCAAATGTAAGATTTACAATTCTTCCCCTAATATAATCTAGCTTTTCTAATGTTGTATCTTCCTTGCATTATGTTCTAAATAAGTAAAAAAGTGACTGAGAAGAGAGAGAGAAAGAGAAAACAAACTCGTAATATACTGAAGAGCAAACAGAGTCGATATTCGCCCGTATGTACTTACATATTTATGGCCGCAGTAAGTGATCCCTAAAGCGGACGGCGCGTCGTTTAAATAGGCTTTACAAGCGGCGGAGAACGTGTAATTTTTCGTCATCTCGCGGAACCCTAGTTTGGGAGGCGCTGGCTGGGTAGAGAAAGGGAGGGCGCGCCGCCGCTGCTCCGAAGACTCAGGGTCTCGGTGAGTTGGTGTTTTGGAGGGACGAGAGAGACGCGCGCCGCCGGAGCCGATGTATACGGTGGCTCGTTCGAGTTACTGAATGGCCGCGCACGCGATACGCCACGGAGTTTTATATGAACGGAGCGAGATTATGATTTCCCAGTGAGTACGTTCGCGGAAACGATCATGACGTTTCAGCGTGTACTACCTGCCTATACGGTAGTGGAATGTGATTCACGACGCTCAATCAGCTATCCCGGAGTAACACGTCACTCCGGTTGAAGTTTCGAGCAATATAATCGCGGGCGATTCTTGGACGATACCCAAGCACGTTGGATGCTGTCGGATTCTCTTCTGGGAAACTGCAAGTTTGCAATCCTAATGGGCGTGGAAATGCGGATTTCAAGCGTTCCGGATAGAGAACCATTTGTCAAATGTCTGCCGATTATTCTCAGTATTATTTTTCTACCACGAGAGCGCAAAAGTTATAATAATCGTAATATAATGTGTTTTGAAGGATAAAATCAACACGAAGAAATATGTATAATATCCCAGGGGATATATATATATATAAATAAATTAAAACAAACTCGAACGTTAATCACTAATTGTAAGTTAAATAATCGCTATTTATTGTACTGTATTGTATTGTACTCCAATTATTAATAAAGAGAAGATCAATACATTTTTAAGCTATATAAAATGCCAATATATTATTTATATTATAGCAATTGCAATTGAGTTTCCAATGTTTATTTCGTCTGCATAACATAAAAAAATGATATGTTAATCGGCGTACATTTTTAAAACGAATGCAACGTTACACGGGTCAGTGATTCTGAAAATCCCGTTTAGTAATCTGATTTTTTTTCCCCGTTACTCATACAAATTTTTCAGAAAATAGAGTACATTGTTAACACGACGCCGATTACTGACGATGTATACAGAAACCGATTATTATCGTGGGAATTTATGTACGCTTATTCAATGCAGGATCATGAATATCTCGTTGTTCCGCGAATGATGGTAAAGTCCTGCCGAGTATATGCAAATATCAGCATACAGTCTGAAAATATACACTGGTAATGTGAAATGCTTAACATGGACTCGCTAGTATATCTAATGTGCTATCTAGTATATCTAATGTACCTATCATCCTTTTCCGAGTCAGGCTTATATAACGAATAATTTGTAGTTTACGCGCGAGATGGACTTTGCATTATTCGAAACTACACTATGGAGTACATTGTGCGATTGGTCGTCTAATGAAATTCGGGTTTTCATTCCGGGTTGAAAATAATAACGAGTCCGTCTCGATATTACTTTTAACCTGCTAAGTGGAAGTCACAGTTTAATGCAACTTTTATATTCCGCTGCGACGTTAAACGATCAGGACGGCCCGTCGTTCGTCGTAGCCGCAAGCTACGGGACTTCGGTATCGTCACACGCCGGCGGAGTCGTATGCATATTCCCGGGGAAATTAGCGGCGCGACATTACACATTCGTCATCCGCGCCTGACACTATCACCCACGGAGGGAAGCAAAGGAAGTGCGGCGGTTTCGACGACCGCGCGCGCGCAACGACCAGGATCCCCCGTCCGTTATTTCAACATCCGTGTCGTCGTAAAAATTGCGAGTCTGTCGCTCCGTTGCGCCGGATCCCGCCGTGCTTTCGGGAGAATCCTGTCGGAGGAGAGCGCCGCGCGCCGCCACCGTGGAGGAATTCTGATGCACGGAGGCTGCGCTGAAACGTCTCTTTCGAAAGGCCTTCCGGAATATCTCTTGTCGAGAGGCATGCATATGTATATATAGATTGGCGATACACGGCGGGGCTATTGCATCGGATGATTTAAAGACGATAATCTTATATATATATATATATATATATATATATATATGTATATACATATATAAAGTGAGAGTATACTGGAGAGTTCAACAGCCGCGTTAGCATGCGGAGGATGCGCGATGGTTATGCGCTCTGGAGACGAAGAAAGTCTCGGAGTGACGGGTTACGAGCTCCACGGTCCGTTTTGCTAAATAAAGATTATTTACAATAGCGCCGCCGGCCTTCGCGATTCACCGGTGCCGGTGAATGATTTTAAATCGGCCGAAAACAGATATGATAGAGATCAAAATATGTAGCCCGATATTGGAGAGATAATTCGCGGACTGAGTCATATTACCGATTACGGTTTTATCGAACGCGACAGTGCCGATACGCGATTTTAACGTGGAAATAATATAAGATTATACTGTTCCGCTAATTACATTACATAATTACATTCCGCGGTCGCGACAAAGGTCGCGCGATCTGAAGTTCAATCGCGGAATTTCTTTTAATTCCGCCCGCAAAACGAGATCCGGGAATCTCCAGACAATACAATGTCCAAAATCGGGACATAAGACGTCTTAAAGACGTCTTATATTTCTTAATAACGTCTTTAAGACGTCATATCATAAGTCGGCTTGAGGGCGGCCCGATTTTGGACACTGTGTTATTTGGAACTACACGTTGGCCACTCGGAAAATCGGGAACAGCGGGAGATTCCCATGGCATTCTAATCGGCGCCGACGCCGACAGGACAGACATCTCTCGCTGAACGTTCTACCATTCTAAACCACTCGTCTTTATCAGTAGCACAAACACGTGATAAACCTCTTAATCAAGCCGTTATATTTACAGACACCCAATTCTCTCTCTATCTCGAACTAAAAGTGAGATAATACGCCGCGCGTTATTATCTTCACACCTCCCCGATGGATGTTCGCACGGAACTTCTCCGTCAGTATACTATAAAAATACTCCGTCCGTATCGTTTCTACCTACGATCCCCGCGAAACGCGCGCAGCACGAAAAAGCGGTGTAAAGAAGAGAAAGAAGAGCAGAAGAAGAAGGTAAACAAAAGAACGCACCAGTGCAGCTTCACTGCATCCCCGAAGGCCCGAACACGCTCAGCGCGGTGCCCATCAGACAATAACGCAGGACCACGTGCTAGCAGGCGTTGTTGGACGCGCTTGCAGGTCGGATGGCTGACGTTCCTGGCGAACCCGTCGATCGTCATCACGGCCGTCATCACCGTCCGTCCGTCGCTGAAGGCGGCCCACCAAGTAGCGAGGAGACCCTGCGCTTCTCCTCGCGGCGCGGCGGGGCCCCGAACGGCCCTCACTTTCTCGTGGCCTTTTCTCTCTCTCTCACGCGGCGCGGCGACGAGCGTGTTGCGCGCTCCGAGACATGAATGGAATGCTTCCTCCGGCGGGCGATGCACGCGAGAGACGACTACGGCTCCGGAATGGAATGGAATGGGCCGAGAGGCTCCAGCACGGGTCTGGCCCCAGGAGTGGGGCCGGCTCTCGCCGGGCCCTTTGCAGGGCTCGCTTTAGTATCAGGGCTGTAACTACTGTCTTCTGTGTCGAGTCGCATGTTCGAGCGTGAACGTGAAGTGTCGAAAATGCTGGAAATAAAACCTTCCCACTTGTTGCCGAGTGAAGTGATAAAATAACGAGAATGTAGAGAGAAAAGCTCCGATCGTGAACATAATGACAGAATCGATGGATATCTTCTTTTTTTTAAATTTAGATCGTGATACTTCATTCCAATGTGTTCGCATTGTCTTTCCGATAAGATAAATTAATTGTTTTATTAACTAGTGAATCGATGAAAGAGAGCTATCCGCTTGCTAAAAATTGCTAATTACAAGTCATTTGATCGCGTATATAATTATTAGGTTTTTTAAATGACTATTTTTTTCCCAAATAGAGCAGTATTTTTGTAATTCTTTTCAGAATATTAATTCCGTTATCGCCGACGATGTAAAGCGCCAAGCATGTCGGCGGAGTAGAGAAAGGCCCTCGCTAATTTCTGAAATTTATGGCGGAACGTTCCTTCAGCTTGGAATTCCGGAGCACTTCGATCGCTTCTTTTATACTTCATTTTACAACCACGGCTGTGAAGAAGTCGCCACGCGGAGCGTGCAAGCATATATAGGCACAATATTTAATTGGACCTGTATTTTTGTTAGCTCTTCATTTGTGTTTGAATTTCCGGCGTAGGAAAGTATGTCGTTGCATACTGTCTACACGTGATCGGAATTCGGTGCTATAGTAAGGGCAAGGCGTACGGCGTCGAAGGTATAGGATTAAAGAGTCCTACATGCGTCGTATTATTGATTGACCTAAATGTGTTTGATTTCTTGATAATTTCACTCAAGTGTTTCTTTTCCTTCGTATTCTATGTCGACGATCACAATAGAAGATATTATCACGAGCAATACTTTACTTTTTAAAACATTTAAATATAATCTTGCAGAAATTCTGTACGTTTCGCAGAAATATTGCAAATAGCATAATTATACGTTCTTCTAAATTCAAAATTTCCTTAAAATTATTAGACAGAAGTTACAATTTTGTAAAATATTTATCTAAAACCGCGTAATTTTTATACGCGTACCGATGTGAGGCTAACTCGAGTTCTTTGGCCTGAAATCAAGAACACACTATAAATGGTCAAGAACATTATTCTGTTTTATATATCTGTGAATGACTAACGTTGGCGCCCGCGGATGATGATTAGGAGACTTTTCATAAGCGTCACTCGGTTATTCGAGCAGCTTGCGCGGAATTATCCCGCGTGACGAACCAGTGATGCATCTAACGCCGCCTGTTTCTACATATAAGTGCAGTAACGCAGTGACGCATACTGTAGCCAGATGACGTATATGAATCAATGACCATTATTGCCGTCCGACGAGCTACTGTGGTTTACGCTGTTCCACTTGGTTACAAATCCAGCAAGTCGATTGATAATCAATTGAAATCCAAATAAACGCGTGTAGAAGATACTCCCTTGTCATTTACGTTCACAAATTATTATTATCATTATTGTTATTTCTTTTCTTATTATCAATCGATGAGATATTGTAATTAATAACAAATAATTAATTTAAAAATCGTATCTATTTTTGGCGTGGTCCTTTCAGTTCAATTATTATCATTGCATCAAGAAATACAATGGAAACTTTGCTATTCATTAATGAGAGTGTCGCATCTTGTAGGGTAATTAAAGCAGGGAGAATTAGATGGCGAGTCTTCGTAACAATGGATGGTGCTGCGCGCGACACATTCCACCATAGAAAAATACCTGGCGACTCTGGAAATAGAGGAGGATTGAGTTCCGTTACGTGCCGTATAATGAGGACCCGGTGCACCGACAAAGTAACTATTTTTTTTGCCGCAATGGATTCTCATTAAATTATTCAAGCCACTTAGAAGGAGAACGCACATTTTACTTGTAGATCGTTTCTAGGAATGCACACAGTGGGAACGTGGATCTAAATGTACTTTTCGTTTCTGAATGGAGAGAGAGTTAATTTTCGGTTTAATCTTCAGGCCTATCGTTAGCATTTAATCGACAATTGAAAATCGAAGGAATAATTAGTAATTACTATTCTTACACACTAGAAGATAACTATATATCAGATATCCGATTGATCGACACAGAGAGATCAGGTCTGAAGTATTTTATTTGACACAGTGAAATAGCCGATTGAACAATTTCCAAAAATACATCAGAATACTTTCAAGCAAAAATAATGAAGACGATAATGCCAGGGTTGTCTTGACGTTGCACTGAGAAACACCTGGAGACCGTCTACACCTGGTTGCTTATAGAGGTCCTTTCATCGCATTTTAGTGTGCTACTTCGAGAGGGACGGAGAAAGCACAATGAACCGACTGTACGTAGGTAGTCCTGGGAACATGTCGATATTGCACTTCAGCTTCTTATCGATGCGTTGAAATGTCGCGGCTAGCACTTCTTCTAGCGTTTCACGTTGGCTAGCGGACTATTCGCGCGACTAAAACACGATGTTGTCCGTTAAAATATCTCACGCTAAGAAAATATAAAACTTCGTCAGCCAAGACTGTCTACATCCCAAGACTTGGGGAGTAGAGTCGAGCCAGTCGTACGGAGGAATGTCAGCGGGCGTATCGAGCTGAGGTGTGATAAAAAATGTATCCGTATACTCTAGCGCAGCAAAAGGCAAAAACTTCTCTAAAGATCTGACGAAATAAGAAACCGTCTAGATTACTACCCGCCCGCGCTCACTTCTTTGGCGTCTTGACCTTGCACCTATCTCGTACCAAACGTACACCAATTTGACACGGGGGCCGAGCGTGTGCTCGTTGGCACTGCCGGTGTTTTCCTATGCAACGTACGCGAATAGGACGCGGTTAGCGATTCCTTTATTTTTCGTACCAGCGCGGACCGAACAATGGGGGATCTAAATTGGGCAAAAACCAGTCCGACGTCTAGTTTGGTGAGGTCGGAGGCATTCTGGTGCACAGTGGGACCAGGAGCAGCGCCAGGGGGTTAGTGAGAAGGACAAGAGGCAGGAAGGGAGAAAGAGAGAGACAGAAGGAGGCACGTCGATAGTCTCACAATGCAGCCGAGAGCCGAGTCGCACAAAGCGACCGGGAGGGATCTGCGATCGATCCAGCGCGGGAACCGTTTTCCGTTCCGATGTCCTCGGAAACCTGCGAGCGACCGGCTTTTGCGGATAAAAGTGGCAATTAACACACAGCGACGACTGTGAAGGAATGTCCCGTGCCTGTATACGCCATTCCGCCACCCGGCTAGTTCGTTGCACCCTCTCGGTCAGTTATGACACGCGAATTTTGTTTTACTTTTTTACCCTTCCTTCTCGTTTGTTTTTTGAAGCCGCGCGCGATTCTTTCCCGATACTGTTTACAGCATCGTTTTTTTTTTTCGACTCGCCAGCTCGCGCCAATGCAGCTGTTTCTTGGAAGAGTATCCGGGTTGGTCGTCGTTTAGGGATGGACGTGTCGGAATGTGGGCCTTTTCGGAAGGAGGATGCGCCGGTCGGGCGCGTGAGCTATGTGTGTCGGAAACGGCGGATATCTTCGACAAGATTATTCGTCAAATTGATTATGTTGGAAGAGATAAGCGGGGCAATTTACGAAATTAATATATCATTCGAAATGAACGGTGATTCGCGAATATTGATGCATATAATAGTCGCAACATTAAAGATTGATGAAATTGAGTTCATGTATTATGATTATGAGAGAAAGCAAATTATGAAAATTATTGAAAAGTATATGATTATAGACTATCACTTCTATTTCGCGATGCATTTGACAGCTCTATGATATAATATTGTAGAAGGTTGTTTTTAATTTTATTTATAAAACACATAAAGGATTATAAACATGAAATGTAATGCTAAATTACCATTTAACAAAAAACATATAGTATGCGATATATTTTAGAAAATAAAGATAATAAAAATGCGTTTGTTAAATTCAATGTGCATTCTCTCGTCCTCTCTGTTTCTAGAAGCCACCAATTATCAGCATCCAACAAGATCGCGCTCTTCCACGATCCTTTCTTTCTTCCCTTTTTCGAATCTTTTTTTAAACATGATAGCTTCGTCTGGTTGCTCATCTTGCACTTGTCTCGTTTTCTTCCATCTCTGATTCCATGTCCGGATGTTCGTTTTGACTATCATCGACGGCACAACAACGCTTAAAACGAAGACAGTAATTGCGCGCCTGACGCAGACGCCAACGTCGTTTATGCTTCCTCTCGCCTCGATTGAGCGTACTTAATAAAATTTTGACGCCCGGTCAATCCTTTACGCTCTACCGTATCGATACTCTCTACAACTCGATTATCCTATTATCTTATAATTATTCACAGATTTTAATAGCATTATTCATTTACGTATATTAATTTTTTGGAATTAATATTAATAAAAGTATCGATTATCTCTTTAAGAAATTTTTGCAAATATAAAATATTATTTGGATATAAAGATTGCATTATTGCAATCCTTGCTGTATATATACTTTTGGTATATATGGTAACTAATAATAGGATATGTATATGTATAAAAGTATTTTTATAAATACATTTTTTGTAGAGTTCGTATGTTTATATATCTACTGATGGTAGATAAGAAGTTCAACTTGTTAGTTGAGTTTCTAATGTATTTCGTATATCATTTGATGTATCGAGTTAAAATGAAGATATATCAATATTTTATATTTCTCATTATTTGAGATAAATAATTAAGAGTAACTCTTTGTTTACTTCATTTTCAAGAAACGCAAAGATTATTATCAGATTTATCGATTGAACGTAAATTTTGTAACCAAAATATTTTTTGTTGTGTATTAGCTGTGTAGAATTATAAATGTTCTTACAAAATAGAAATATATATGCCAGTGTATTTCCGCAACTATTTCGTACATTAATTGACAATTAATATAATATTCAACTGTCATCTGCGTCATATTTTCTTTGTATAAAAATTTCTCGAATTAATAGAAATATAAGATAATTGAGAGATGCAAGTGCATGAAAGACACATTACAAAGCTAGAATATGATTTACAGGAGAATAGAAAAGAAGACAAATTCGGAGCACGCGCGTTGTGTAATAAACACAGTAAAGAAAAATAGTAGTATATTCTTGAATATCGTTTTAACGGGCGCTGCAATTTTTTTTGCACATAAACGCACTTGAAGACAGTTATATATTAAAAAAGATAATCATACTATTTAGCCATCATTTCGGAATTTTATGAAGATTTTTAATCTATTAGTTGCATTTTTATCGAAATTATTCAATTTATCTATGAGGCTATTATTACTTTTATTTTTATAAAATATACATTTTATTTATTTATAAAAAAAGAAGTATGTGTGTGGAGTTATTCATTTTCTATATTATCAACTAATGGTCAAAACTAACGAGAAAGCATTCCCAATTGATACTTTCCGATTTTTATGAACTTTAACTATAGATACATTAAAATAATAAGAAACAAGTATTTTTATTCTTAATTGCATGTTAATAGTTTTAAAACATGTCCTTGAAGTCAGTCCAAATCGATTAATTTCTAACGCAAATTATAAATCGTTAGAGATCGTTTAAGGTGAACTTGAGGTGGTTTGGCTGTACGATCACTGGATGGCTCGAGTGCCTCGAGGATTGCTAAATTCCGAACTCATAAATATGAGGGAAGAGATAATTTTCAGATTAATTACAAACCATGAAGTTTTTACATGTTTTTAATTTGGTATATACACAACATAGTTTTAAATTAATTAAAAATGTAGATAAACAACATGTACATTTCTAAAATTGGAAAATGACTAAATCTTTTCTCTACACCGCACGCAATTCTGTAAATTTATTTAATTATTACATACATTTATTAATTACAGGAAGTAGAAATTTGATATATGCACTCTAGAAAAATATCCCGGCGAAAATTTCACATGTTTTAAATTTAGCAAGTAAAAATTACGGTTCAACCTGCAGTCCTATAAAATAAAAAATTAATGCAAGATGCTTATTGTTAGTAATAAGCGCAGAGCTTATTTTTTAAATATCGTAAACTGTTATGCCAAAAATCAGCATGCTATATCAACTAGCAATAAGTGCAAATATTTCACTCTAAAATTAAACTTAAGGGGTAACGCCACTCTAGAGTCCCAAAAAAGCCAATTTTTGATAATTTTTTTCAGAAATACAATAATCATAAATAAAAATCGGTTTAATTCTATTTATTATCTATATATTAAAGTATAAAAAATTTTTTTTATTAATTTTTTATTGACAAAATGGCGGCGCCAGAGCCATTGATCCAAAGTGCCTTTTTGCGGAAGTCGTCCAACGGGCGGAATCGAAGCTCCTATAATTTCTGAGTTGGAACAAAAATTCAAAGATTTTTGAAAAATATATAAGATTTTCTATAGAAGTACCTATGGGAATTGCGAAATATCATTTTTTGTAAGAATGGTGCATGTTGGAAAAAAATGTTTCATTTTTCGCTAAAAAATTTCGCACAAAATTGTTTATAAAAAAAGTTTTGTTCAACTTATCGCAAAATCCATAGATACTTCTAAAGATAATGTTATTGTAAAGTTTCAATCAAAATTTCAAGTCAATCGGATAAAAGTTGCTCAAGTTCTGATTCCGCCCGATTTTAAAAAAGTGATTTCGAGAAAAACGCGTTTAAAGTTTCAGTTAACATTCACAGATGCATTCCGCGCCGGCAGACTGATTACGAAAAAGGGATAATAGAGATTTTTCCGAGCTTTGAAACCAAGTGTACCTTATTTCTAAGACCTTAAAGCATCGTTTAAGCAAAAAAAATCGATTTTTTGAAAATTCTAGAGTGGCGTTACCCCTTAAAAAATTCAAAATTTATAATTTAGAAATCTCTTTTTCTCTCTCTCTCTCTCTCTCTCTCTCTCTCTCTCTCTCTCTCTCTCTCTCTCTCATTTCGTTTCAAGGAAATGTTTAAATTTCTTAAAAAGTGTGATGTTAAAAATTTATAAATAAATACTTTTTCTTATATTTTGTTTTTCTCAATTTGCATTTAAACATACAAGTTAAAATAATGATACACAGAGAAAAAAATAATGTTGTATATCAACAGCATTAGTCTAATTGGAAATAATCTTGTTAATTCAATAACAGTATTAGTGAAACAATACTTATTTTATTAAAAGAAATATTTATTTTATTAAAACAAAAAATGACGTATTGAATTAACAAGATTATTTCCAATTAGACTAATGCTGTTGATACAACATAATTTTTTTCTCCGTGTATAGTTACACTGCAATAAAAGTAGTAAAGAATATTATTATGTATCTTACTTAAATATAATTAAATACAATTAAGCTGGGTGATATTGTACGTAATTCTTATAAGTACTATATTTTACGAAATTGGAAACCGCATCTCTTTTCAACATAAATGATGGATGTGATAGCAAGTAGTTATTATCAAATATTTAACCATTAGAGAACGGGCAGTTTTTTAAAATGATTTTTTATAATTTTTATTTATAACTTTCATATATGTTATGTATGAAATATATACTTTTTTAACACGTTATGTATGAAGTATAACTTTCATATGTGTTAAAGTGTTATACTACGAAAAATAAGTGACTCCCGTGGAGCCTAAAAATAGGCTTCACGTCTGGTGCATTAACATAAATGGAACAATTGAATAAAATATTCATATAATTGTAAATTTCAATAAATTATTATTTATTTATATTTAATTTTAAATGAGAAATATGGAAATACTTTTTGTAAAATCTTGTTATAAAAATATATTTTGAAATTCAGAGCTAAAAAATGCAAACAAATTTATGAGAAGGACTTTGTGAGAAAAAATTTTTATTTACGAGTAAAGGTATTATAGAGTAGAAAAATAGTAAAGGTAGAAGGGACATAGTATTTAAAGGTTTCACAAAAGAGTTCTAACAAGATAAGAGTAATCGCTTCAATTCTCAGAATTGGTTATTCTCACTTGTTTCCCTTAGATTCCCTTAGAGTTCCCTATCAAAAAAATCTTATATATGATATTTTAGCGCATAAACAGTTTGAAACCTATAAAAATAGGCTTCCTGTCCTCTAAAGATTAAATATGGTGAATACATCTAATGAGCAAGACTCTATTTCCACTCACGCAAAGATAATTTTCTTCATATTCTATTCTTCTTCTTTCCAGATGAGAATCAGTTACTGACCGAGCAATTTCATGCGCACTTGGCCAGGGGGCTGCCCGTTACATAGAAAATGCAATTTTAATTCTCCGTGCGCCGTATAGTGCAATGCGGACAATCCCACTAAAGTAGTTGCTTATAGAACCGGGTGTGCCGATACGTGAGGTTAATCGATAAATAGATCCTGATTATTAATGAAAAAGTGAAAAAAATGTTTTCCGGTCAAAATAAATATCTTTTTCATTTAAAGCTCGACTTTTTTATCCTGTTTTTATTTAATTGCTCGATATTATTAATTAATGCCTTAAATTTACACTTTTTTAGAAAAAAAATTGATTCTAAGGAATTTTTAACAAAAAGAGTATTATATTTTTATAAAATCCGTGTAATACATAATGTAATATATAAGTATTATTTCTATATTAAATATGTAAATAACTTCTAAATTGCATAAATTTCAGTGATGGCGTTAAATCAATATCATTTAAAATATTCAAAACAACTCCCAACCCGTTTTTATCGTATTGGGAAAGAGGAAAAAAGAAGATGTACAATTAGATAGGAAAACACATGGTATTCATATCATTTGCCAGAGAAAATAATACAGAACTACCAGAAAGAAATAGAGACGTACGTATGATATACGTCTTGCAGCTGTCAAGCTTTCACAAAATTAGCGAGTCAGAAAAGCAGGCCAGCTAATTCTACATATGAAAGTAATATTCCCTCGAATATATAATTCCATTTAAGTAACGCGACAAGTATTACGCGAGTAGAAATATTTGAGACAATTAATATGCGTGAGTGTTTCTTAAAGTTACACACACACACACACACACACACAAAACCTACATTATGTAAAATTATAAAATTTTATAATACGTATAAAATTATATGGCAAGTTTTAAGAATTTGTTAGCGTAAATAAGTGTATATAATCATGACTTTTAAAATATATTTGGTATACTAAAACAATTCAAACAGACTTTTCCAACCAAACCACAAAACGATATAAAAGGAAAACCTGGTAGGAAAGGATACCTGTTACGAAACGACTTGCCGGATTCGAAGGACAAGATCGAGGATTTTCAGGTTCTTATACACCTACCATCAGGAATCCACCGATTCATCACGAGAATTTTTAGGGGTACTCTAATGGCACTTTAGAAATCTAAAGTTACAATCTCTCTACCTACCTGCCTAACCACGTTTTCTGGTTAGTATTATTTATTTCTTACATTCACTTCATATTTTTTTGAGTTTCAGTAAACGCAGTGTGATAATAATTGATTGTATTTGAAGCCTATTTTATCGAAACTCGATTTGAAAATTTAAGAAATAAATGGAGAAAAAGCAATGCTTGAGAAAAGGAATGAATAGAAAGAACAATGCTTTAATCATTATTTGCAGATATAAAAATTCTAATTAAATTTATACAATTACCTAAATGGTTTAAATATTTATTTAGAAATTACGTATTTAGTGTTTCAAAATAGAAATGAATAATTAATCATAATATAAATATTAAATTAATTAGTTATTTGATAATTAATTGTTAAATAATAAATAACTTTATATATATAATCAGACGAAATTATTAAATTATTTATAATTTAAATTACAAATTTACGTTAATGTTGATCAATTTACATGATACGATACTTCGTGACAGTAATCATGTACGATTGTAACACGGACGTTTGTTTGAAGCGTAAAGAGATGAGGTAACGAGTATGGGCACGCGATTTATCATAACAACGGGAGAAATAGTAAGGCATCGGTACATCTTGTATTTACTGAATGCAGAAAAATATGCCTGTGCGTGCGAGATGCAATGTACTTGCGAGATTCAGTTATGTTGCACTGACCAATTCTCAGTTTACGTTATATTCATTAATAAAGCAAAATGCACACGGATCCCGTGCACTCGCTACATTTTGCGCAGCGGTAAAATGAGAAGTAGATTCTACAATACAATTTAAGCTGTATTAATTTTTGTTTAAAAGTGTTAAAACGTGTTCCATTATTCGTAAAAATACTTTAATGTACGTTTTAATTGTTTAATTTTTCAGCAAAAAAGAAAAATGTTAAAAACTCCTTATTTTTCTTTTTTAAAATATATAAATCAAGCTACAATAAATAATGAACTGCATGGAGTAAAATTTTGATCAAATTTTCTTTGGAATGTAACATGTACCATATGTTTATTCCTCGGTTTATTAATTAATTACGTGTATTTTAAGCGTTGAAATTTAGTGTTAGAATTAGAGAGCTTTACTTTCTTCCCAATAATAGAGATTTAATATTTTATAACTTATTATTCTGTATATTATTGTACTTCGAACTTTTCGTTGAAAAAGTTAAACAAAAAAGAAAGAAAAATACGCAGAGGTTTACATAGAATTTCAATTTTTGTAACAACTTGGGAAGGAAGTAACATTAATGACATTTTGATGCAATTGAGGCTCCCATGCTCACGATGCATCGAAGTCCCGTTAACTATACATGTGCGCGACTTTGCGCACGTTACACAATTACTTACAATTACTTGATTGTACATGAAGTAGAATTTTAACGACATTTCTGAAGATAATAATCTTAAATTGCAGTACATTGTTTCTCATTTCCATTTTTCGTAACATTTTATTCCATTTTATATAATTTGTAATGCTTCAAAAGATTTTGCTAATAAAGAACAGATGGTACATATGCAAAATTAACATAAATTGTAAAAGATTATTGTTAATAAAGCATAGTAATTATCGGAATAGTATTTCAGAATAGATCGTAAATGTTACATACTTTATCGTTTTTTACAATCACAAACACCATTGAAATAATCATCAGTTTTACTGTAAGTATGGAACATAGCATAGCAGAAGTTACCGAGCGGATAGATATAATAGTGTACACTTAGCAGCTCTTGGCAGCTCTTAATGAGAAAAATAGTTCAGTGTTGACAATTATGTAATTAAAACTATACGACTGAAATAATTGATAATATCATATAATTCCATTTTATTATCACTGTTATTATTTTTTAGTCATAACTGACTTGAATGTGAAAGTATAGTAAAAGCTTTATTGTTTTAACTTTTAAATCTTGTTCTATTGATGAAGTATGTTTTTATTAACAAAACATGTATTAACAATAAAGGTCTTCTGAAAGATGCCTGAGATCTTTCTTAACAAAATATTCAGTAATAATTCTCCAGTTTATCACATTGTAACTATAATTTTACATGTTAAATGAGTAAAACTAGAAAGTCACGAAAAACGAGGTAGAAACCAGGCAATTCCGCCTAGCGCTAAACATGTTATTTAGTGTGAATAGCGTGAAACACGAGGAATACTCGGTACAGTTTACTTTTCGTAGTCTTATTTAAAATAGTTATTCACAAATACTTTATAAATCTTTCGATAGCGGTTATTTATTTATTAAGACTTTTCCTATCACGAGACACTCTATTTTCCTGAACTTTTTTTTTTGAAAAAAAGGAGCGTCAGCTAATTTTGATTTCCATCGTAAAATTTTGGAGTCTTAGTCTTGTGGTTTTCAAGTTTTATTGCATCTAAGAATTTTTTAAGAGAGAAGAATGTGATATAGCTTAAAATATATCAGTTTAAAATGATAAAAGGATGTATTCTCGGATTTGAAGGGTTCAGTCCCACTTTGGCTTTCTATTTCAGTTTTCCGTTTCTCATCGCCGAAAGCATATACCAGTTTCAGTTTAGAAAACTGGATACGCATACCATGGGCAGAAGTTATATAGTACTATACCAGCCGTGCAGGTAAGCACGCTTCGCCGCAGAAAATGTTGGGAGAAAGAGAGAAAGATTCATGGGAGTGGGGATGGGGAAAAGGACTGCTTTAGAGAGCGGGAATGGTGGTAGTCAGCCAAGAAGACGTGACGTACATACTCGGCGGTGTACAGTGTACCCATAGCTATGGCATAGTTAAAGTGGGAGAAACCGTGTATGACCGTCCTCAGCCTGAGCCAGTCTCGTGTGAACGACCGTGAAGTGAACCTCGGATGGTGCACGCTCAAGGACCTTGAGTCCTTTTTTCGCGCTGAAACTCCGGAGCTTCGGGATAACCAGTGGCTGCTAGTTGACGGAAGTGGACTGATCGTCAGTGCGCTTTTCCGTGCTCGAGTTTTGACAGAACGAAAAAAACGAAGGGGACCGAGTTCCCGCTGTCATTGATGATTTGTTCCCCAGAAGAAATTCGTGTTGCTCCAGATACTTCGTGAACCGTATTCACGACGTGTGTCTTACGGATGTCTTTAGTGTGAACCGAGTGCTCGGATATTGTACCGAGGTGTTTTGAATGTGAGATATAACATTGAGAAAACCTTGTTGTTTGAACGGTATTTAATTTGTTGACTGACTTGTTATTCCGCATTGAATCGTGAACATTGCCTGCAAAACCTTGACCATCATTTTGCAAACTTACTGCATTGTCATATTATTCAATATAAAAGGTACTTTATATTTCGATCAATCTGTGAAATATTTAAATTCCTACACGACTCTATAATCGTGAGATTGAAAAATTAGTTAACCGACGTTTTCTAAAAGAAGCGATACCTATTACTGAAACCACTTTGTTAAATATAGTTGTCAAACAGTCTTGTATTTTGAAAAATTTATAAGCAATTATTTATAAGCAATTCATTTTGGAGTAGTAATTAAAAAATGTTTTCTCTTCGAGAATCAAAAGAAAGTTGTCTGAGAAGAATTGTTGACAAAAAATAAAATTCTTTAAAGCGCAATTCAAAGCAAAATAGTAAGATAAAATAAATCTTATGACAACGGAATACAGTCAGTTTTGTATAAAACAGGCTCCTATCTCATCGGATATTAAGTTAAAGTCCGGCGCGGCACATTGGCCAAAAACCTGACGTGTACACCGGTCTGATCCGCCGCCAAGTAGGTCAACCGGCGTGTGCGAGAGTGCGAGACTGAACAAGAGAAAAAAAGGAACACCACGAGTGGCAGGATAAGGGGTGGAGGGAGAAAAAGAGAGAGGGGCGAGGGAAAAAGAAAGAATGGCGTGCCGCAGGCATCGCCCGTGAAGTCGGCTCCCCCGATGTCCAGCGGCTCGTTGTGTAGGCTTGTGTTCCAAAATGGCGGACATTGGTAGGCACCACAGCTCGCTTCGAATCGACGACGACCGATCCGGATGCGCGGAATCCTGAAGAAGGGATCCCACGCGACATCGCGTCCTTGACATTCGCAGCCCTTGATCTTGCTAGGAAAAGCGCGGGGGTTGCGAGAGCAGTCGATGATCATGGCGGGACCAGTTGGGTCGAAGGTCCTCGTGACCTTGACGATCCTTGCACTGTCCGGTAAGTCCGGGAGAGGAAAGGTTGGGATAGGGTAGTGAGCCAGGAGGTGGAGATAAAACTATTAGACATGGAGTTATTTGTGTTAAATGCGATGGACTCCTAAAGCGTAATTGAATTTATATAAAAAAATTTAACGAAATATTAACTGCATCTCATTTTAATTGCGAGTCTCTATTTATTAATCGGTGCAGCAAAATTATATATATTCGAGCGTGTAATTTGATCCATGATTATAATTCCGTTGATTGTAAAAAATAATAAAGTACAATTTAAAATATAATTAGTGAGAGATAAATTTTCTATTTAGTTACTAATACATCCCGCCTAACTCGTGCGCACTATAAAATACGAATTATGACAGACCGCAAGATTCGGTGGAGATATCAACGATCGCAATGTAATGTCGTCACGGTGACATTAACGCTCAGCTTAAGTATGTCGGCGTCACGTCATTTACTCGCGAGATAATTAGTGTAATTTACAAAAAAAAAATGCGATCTCTTGAAACGTATCTCGAACCTGTCCGATAGGTTTTTAAGCCAGCGGCGTGTCGGCATATTCGAAACCGGTATCTTGACCTCCACCGAAAAATTCGGCAGGCTCAAGAATGCTATAGGATCGAGACGCTTCATCGAATCGCACGTGGCTATTAAGTAATTAAGGAATATTTTATCACTTCCCCGTTGGACGTAACGTTCTGTGAACGTCTACGAGGGTACCGCCAGGATAATTATACTTATGCATGATGAATATTGATTTCCATTTTTTTTCGAGGAACATGTCAAGAATTTATGCAAATACGGCGCGACTGCGTAAATAGAAATACGTCCGGTTTCGCAGCGGTGTACATGTCAGTGCTACCTGGAGGAGATAAGCGCTTCGGCATCCGTGTCGTGCCACTGCACGTCTGGTTTCGATACCACGTAAATCCCATCCTGTGTAAAATCATCAGGCTCGCGAATTCACACACACACACACACACACACACACACACACACACACACACACACACACACACACACATAATCCACAGAATATATACACGCTTATAAAGCACATACGGATGGCTGGAATTCAAAACAGAGATATTAAATCAGAATTTTATTAATTAATATCTTGAATTAATATTATAATTAATATTTCGTTACGCAACGAACAGCTGCGCACAAAAATAATTGCACCGAGATCACTCCTCTCAAGAATTGAAACATTCGGAGGTCTTTACATTTCAGATTAAAAAGCTGGCGACGCGGTTACGAAACGCGTACACACATACGCAATTTGTCAATACAGTTTTAAGACCCGCATAAAATTGTTGGAATCGAATAAGTGATATGGCCTATATTTTCTCTATTCGTCTCTCACCACCTGTATCCATATCAAACTTAGACAAACGGAGGAAACGTGTGTAACACTCTTTTTATCAGATTTGTAGTCTACACGAGGCAAGTGTTCAATATTCACGAGTTATTTTAAATTCCTAAATGCGTTGTTTAAATATTCATTATTATCTTGCATATTACGATTAATTGTGTTTCTAATAAATAGACCGCAAAAGTTTAGGAAGTTTATAGATATATCTTGTTTCTTTCTCAATAATTTTATCATTTCAAAACCACTGGAGTATAAAACAGACATTTCGGTACGTCAAAAATATTTAATCATTACTGAAAATTTATGCAAATTTCATGGATTTAATTTCGTACATTTCGACACTCGATAAGTGCAAATCATTAAAGCTATGTGACCATTATTGCATTTCACGTATTTTCGCTTATTAGCGTTTACACTCTGTAGCATTAATATTGGATTCCGCGCCTCTTCACGTACATATTAATGACTGACATATTGCAATCCATTTCGCGCTAATATAATTAACAATGATGTTTAGAATTATGAGCTAATATATTCTCAAAACGTTGAAATATCAAATTGGCATCGTTATCAATTTACTGCGCAATATCGATACCTATGACGCTCGATGCCGTAAGAGCATTCTTTTTCACCAATGAAAGAGTCATCGACTGACGCATCACTCCCGTAGCTTTCGTAAGTTTTACCGTCGCTATATCGGGCTTCCCGTTTGCGCAAGGAAAGATATTTGCATGAAGCTACTAACGTCATCAGGTGCGCGCGCGCGGGAGCAACGACACCGCGAAACGTATATCCGGCATAGAGTTTCATCACTCCCTGACTTTCGCCCAACCGCACACACCGTGAAAGTGTCACGAAATCGCTGCCTGTGCAGTAGAACAGAAACAGAAGACTATAGTTCGGGCTGCTCGGAGAATCGCTATTTCGAAGATCGACCGAGATAAGAATCCGTTTATCTGCCGAATTTTTACAAAAGCGAAAGTCGAAAGTCGAATTTTAAGCGAGAGTGAACTTTACGGCACGAAAGATGGAAAAGTGAACTATAACACTTGAAATGAAAGCAGGATAATGCTATTCATTATATTATAATATTTGAAATAAAGTTGAAAAATAGTAAAAACAATTGTTGATTTGAATCATTAGTCGCGAAAGATTGTAACACTCTAAAGCGCAATTTAAAGTTTTGCTAATCTTTTGCCTCGCGGATAACGTGAGAATTATTTCACGGTTGACATTTATGGAGTATCTCGCGCGGATATACGGAATCGCGTGCGCTCTCGTCACGTCACGATTACGTAGCTGTCGTAAAGCAATCCATGCTCTTTTGCGGTATAGTGTCACTTTCACGTGACACGTCGATTTGCGTGTGCGCAACATCGATTTTACAGCTCCGCATAATGTCGAATCGCACCGCGCGGATTCGAAATGTCGCGTTTACTGGCGAAAAGAATAAATATTGGGCTGGAATGGGATACCGTTAAGTCTGCCGTTACCGCCTCGAGAGACGGCACATAGCACGGTACACACGTCCACGGGTAACCCCTGTCAGGTTTCTTTCCTGTTCTTTTATGGTTGCGTTAGATGAAGCTTATCGACGTTAAGTCAGTCCAAAGACAAAAAAGAAAACGGAATAAAGAATTGGAAAAAACAATGAAACAAAGTGTACAATATTTAAAAAAATATTAATATATTTCGTTTGTCTCATTTTGTTATTCGCCGTTAATTCAAATATGTGTCAATTGTAAATCGGGGAACCAAAATAGTGTGTTGAAAGAGTGGCGCAATAGTGGTACTCGAATTAACTCCGCTCCGCGAACAATAAGAGATGATTACTCGAGATTTAACGTAAGAGCTATTATCGCGCGCGCGCATTATGGGAAATTCGTCGGGGCCGTGCGAACCGGATCGATCTTTTGAATTAGATAGGACAGATCGGAGACTCCCATGCTTAATCGGCCACCTGCACCGCTTCTTGAGGTCACCCGTGCGTCTAATGTCGCGCTAATACCGGTTTCGGGTCAGTATCATTATCGCCGGTATTATCGGCGATAACAGGAAGGTATTTGTGAGACCGGTAATATTTTTACGTTTGCTCCTCACTCCTTCTCCGTCTCGAGCGGACACGATGTAGCGATTTCGCCGTTTTGAAAAAGGCGTTTCTATCTTCTCGTGAAAAGAACGTCCGTTGTCCTCTCTTGAAAATATGCGTTACCGCCGAACAATTACCTTGTTTTTCAGCATTCAGTTCTTTACCTACAAACCGTTTGTCGTGCTAACCCTGGCAACCTGCGGTTTCTACAAGTAACTATAAAAATCTTATCTTTATAGTTCTGTTTATACCCTGCCGTTGTCTTTTACACCATTGCGCTTTCCTGTACTGCTAACAATAAACTGCTGACGGAAACTGTTGGCTAATATTGATTTTCAACTTTTTTTTAAGACAAAAGTTTATCACATGAAATATATCTCCTATATTATAGGCATATAGTACCGTTTTCATTCCTTGAAACAATTTCAATTCCTCTATTCGCGTTCTCGGACCGAGCGATTCAGCGTAAGAAACGTTCTGCAAGAAGCTAATTAACGAAGTAAAAGTACCGCTGAAGAATCGTTGCGCCGCGTAGGTACTCTCTCGCACATCTTGCCCACTAATTATTTCGAGTACGATTGCATGCGGGCGACGCGACGTTTCGTCTCGCCCGGCCGAGAGGCGAGAATCGCGCGGTTCCCCGGGTTCCCGTCGAAGATGCAGAATATTCCGGTCCCCGCGAGAGGCTCGGCGGGACTGCATTCCGTTCGTTACGACGGCGCGGCGGCGGCGGAGCTCGCTATGCGATTCACCTACATTCTCACGGCTTCCCGGCTTGCATTAGAGGAGATCGTAGTGCCCGTGAACTCCGTTACTTATTTACAACGCGCAAAACTGTAAAAATATTCTCCATTAATGCGCGCCGATAAAACGGCCGCTTCGCTGCGTGGAACGACCGACTGAAATTTTAAATAGACTTCAGACCGTTTCAACAAACTTATTCTGATCAATGTTGTCGGGTCACTTTGATTAGGCTTTTTCGTAGGAAATTCTCAAGAAGCCTTTATCTCTTTTGAAATTAATTGTTAAAATTAATTATTAACAATTGTTATTAATTGTTAATTGTTTTTTCTTACATCAAAAGTGTTTTAAATAACGATTCATCTTGTATAGCTATAGTGATATTGATAATATAAACAAATATTGATTTATTTACTTGATTACTCAATATTGTTACTTGTAATAACAATTGCGTATGGAGCATCTGCGATCGATCCTTTGTCTACGTGCGTGTCCAACATTTTTATGATTTGACATACTTTCGGAGAGATAACTGTGTAGCAGCCGAGAATCTTATTTACGCGCGCACACGTTGGGCATTGTATTTTAATCAGAATTAAAATTACACTCTCCCGGGCGCATGCACGACCAATTGTCAGCTCCTCCGTACAACCCAGGAGCGCTCGCTTGCAATTACGGTATTATCCTGTTACGCGGAATGTCCTACTATTGTGAGCATTAGGCTTGCAGCTGCAGCCGTATCTCGAGTGCAGCGGATAGTTTGTAATGCATATATTACGCTGGATGCCATTGAGGGAGGATACCGTGAGAATCCAGGAAAATTGTATAGTCGTCGTTATTCCGAGAATGTCCCGTAGAGTCTGATAACTTCTATCAGTACACGCGGAAGAGAGCGCGGAGAGCGCGCGCCGTGAGCTTTTCTAGAATTTCTGCCGACAGCCACACGTTTGAATAATATTTGAGCTTCGTGCGGAAAGGAAGCCGCGCGAAGGAATCTTATCATTACATCCACTTCCGCATCTTCTTTCTCACACATCTGGGATTGCAGTAATATCTGTATATAAAATAAATAATAATTTTGTAACAGCATTTACATCAAATTAACTATATTAACGAAAGGAAGGAAACGTCGTCGACTCCTTTGCTGCAATCGACGCATTATTATCTCTTATCAAGAGGTTTCATCAAGAGAATTCATCAGACAATTCATCATACGGAATTTAAGATTTCCATTCTCCAATGAGAATTCCATTGAAAGTCTTAAGCTGTATATGCACATAATTTCGCACGTAACACGACCTTCTTAGAAAAAGGACAACGATATTCATTTACACGTAAAGGAACAAGCTCAAAGTACTTCAATGAGAGTTAATTTAGCGTACTTCATCTCACTCGTGATTTATCGTATCCTAGTACCATCAGTCGTTTTATCATTCCTTCGCATCAGCCTTCAGTTGATTTAATTAACGATAACAGAGCATTGTGCGCGCAGCAATGGTGTAGCGTAATGGAAAAGAAGTCTACATCGGGAACGCGCTGAATGCAATCCTAATCGTCCCCTCAGAAAGGGGCTTCGCATTCAAAATCGCGGCGTGTCGCACGTCGTTCAATGATTAATTGGGAATAGAGACGATGCGTGGCGGAAGCGAGGCCTCGCGGAAGAATACTCGCAAACTAGCCGCGGCGAACCGATTCGCGGAGGCACAAATGTGCTTTTTACCTGAACGATCGGGCACCTTCGCTAATGAATAATTAATAGTTGACGCGGCGGTCAGTCAGCGATGCGAACGGCTTTATCCGCTCGGCTGGATCGCATGCCCCCGCAAGAACGTTAAGGTTCTTGTGCCCCCCCCCCCTCCCGGAGACATGAGGCTTAGCTTCCTATTATTTCACAGTACCGCCTGGATAATGAGTGCTGATCGTCTTCATGTTTTATCAATTTCCACTTTTGCGATACGTGATCGTAATGACGACATGAAATGTAATTTTCTTCATATATGCCTGTCTTTCATGATAGGTACCTTGTCTTGTAATTCATCTCGTTAAAGGAATAATTCACCGGAACCTAGTAACGCAAGTAACAAATCGATTGCTATTATCTAATTTTCCAGCATTGCCTGGCAATTCGGATGTCTGTTTAAGCATCTCATCGATTCACAAACTTCCGCTTTCATTGTACGATCGCGGTATCAGCAATCACTGTAAATGACATGAAATTGAATCTTCTGGTAGCGTTCTTTTTTCGTATTAAATTATCTCTTATAATTTCTATCATTAGGATTCCTGCTATTGGAATAATTGAATAGCGGAGGATACGCTATTCAGAAAGACGTCGCGAATCTTGATACTGTCAATCTCGTTTCGTGCCATTGTCGTCAACGGTGAAAGTCGCGACAAGAGGGAAAGGCTCGTGAAAAAAAAATGGTTCTCTAATATGCACACTTTCTACGCGATAAGTCCAGATGCGATCGACGGACGCGTCCCGCCAGGGATGCGGAGATATATTTACGCGGTCATGTATACGTTCCGCGGGATAGGCGCGATTAATTGTTTCAACCGATATATTCCATATTTATGGACGATATTCAGGTCGGCCGTGGCCATTATCGAAACGTCGTGATCTAGGTATGCCGCGGCGCGTCGTCTTAGTTTCACTTAAATTGCTTCGCGCGTCGTTGCATCCCCGCGCGGGGATACGCCATTGTCCGACACGTGTACGAAATGCAACGCGCGGTTAGTATCCTCGGGAGAGATCCTGCTATCCGAGAGTCGAGTGTAAACCAGTTGACTTGAAAGTAAAGTAAAACTAGATGCTATATATGCGCGCGTTCAGACAAATAAATTATATTATATCCGATAAGAAATTATAACTAGCCGACAGATTACATCATGGATGCGAAATAAAAAAATGTCTGTTCGGTTACGGTTAGAGTTCGATAAGACAAGCTAGTGGATGTTCCGGTTTCGGTTTCGATTTCTTGATTAAAGAAAAAACCGGAACCGTTTAAATTACGGTACTTCTCAATTACAGTTACGATATCTTTAGTTCTTTTTTTTCTGACGTTTTCGTCTTTTAAGTAAACAACGTAAATTTTCTTTCTATTCCCTCTATATAATATTCGGTAATGCTTCTCTTTAATGCAATTTTTAATTTCTTATACGTATTAATTTTTATGATAACACTGTTCAACAAAAAAATGCACAGGAATGAGAACAATTGTTTCTCGTAGTTTTGTGAACGTTGAATGCAACGATCCCGTTTACTAAATTGCTCTATCACGTTACAATTCTGAGAAATTTGTAATTAAATTGCAAAAAAGGACTATTTTAGTGTATTTTGGCATATTATAACTACCAGAGATGTGCATTATTTGAAATAGATGCATTTCAAATGGAAATACAAAATGTAAAATGCCTATTTTGTATTTTGCATTTAAAATACATTTTTTCAGAAACTACTTTACATTTCCATTTAAATGATTTTTATTACCTATTTTTCAAATTTATTTTTTTTGCAAACTAAAAATTAATCGCGATATCAATAACACTGTTTAACAACAACAAAAAAATGCACAAGAACGAGAATAATCATTTGCCATAGTTTTTTGGACGCTGAATACGATCCCGTTTATTAAATTGTTTTGTCACTTCACAATTTTGAGATATTTGCAGTTAAAATTGCAAAAAGAACTATTTTAGTGTATTTTGGCATATTATAACTATGATATGAGACGTACGAAAGTTTTATTAAAATCAAAATTAAGTATGTTGTTAGGACTTTCAGCCCTTAAAAAGAATTTGTTGTGTCGATTATGGTTAAAAAGGTATTGATGATTAACGTATAGTCTATTTCGTCAAAATTGCGATCATTGGGATCTATAAAATATTTTTTAATTATGTTATTTAAACCCTAAATACTAATCTGATGTCAAAGTTGATAAATCCAATATGGCAGATATCAAAATTTAAAAGGTCGAATTTTTTAGCGATATAGAGCAGTTTTATAAACTGGATTATATTTAGCGTCCAAGATTTTTTTAAATTTTATTTTGTATATTATTATAAGAAACTATTATTCTCGTTTTTGTGCTCGAAAAAAAGTAATTTTTTGTTGAACAAGGTAGTTATAGAATTTTTATATACACTTAATTACCTAGTCTAGTAGATGGAGAAACATTATAATCATCGAATTTGCACAGTTTGATTTTATGATCGGGAATGTTACGTTATTTACGTAACACGTATAAAAAATTTTTGTTACATAAAACGGAAATGCGTTATATACAATTTTCCTGCAGAAGCAGGAGTATATAATTACGGACCGGAAAAGATCGAACGTTGCTTACATTGTATTCGTTTTCACCCTCTATTTGGTGCTTTTATTATGTAATTATGACATTAAGGAAGCAAAGCCTAGAAAATTACGAGACAGACAGACATTTAATTTGCAGTGCATTCCTGTGTGAAACAGATAAGCGTGTTACGATAATATTAAATGCGTTATCATCAATCGTTTGGGAAAGATCTCACGGAAACAATTCAACGCCGCTGTCTTACCCTCCTTTACGTGATAAATTAGTTACTGAACGTGCGTCATTTGTTCATCCCTTGAATTATACATTTAACCTGCGCTAATTTCTTAATTCTTCTGCAATTTTAGTGTTATTTGTATACATCATGTGCAGTTTTAAATTAGATATACTAGGTTGCTACATAAGTTTCGTTTTTTTAAGTTAGAATGCAAGACAAGAGTTCAATTCTTAGGAGTGTCGTGTATTCAAAATCCAACTACATTGCTACCGTTATAACGACTTCTCATTCTCTTTCTTTATAGATCTTTATCTTTTTGTGTGTCATTTCTGGATGTTGACTTCAAGGCACGGAAAATTCCGTATCTTCAGGTACGGAATTTTGCAAGCCATCGACAGCAACGTGCGAACGTTCACCTTCGCCAACTGTTTTTATAATTCTATAACGTCCAACAAATGTTTTATTTTTTTTGCTGCATATCTATTACATTATGGCCAAGTTGAGACTCGCGGCTGAGAGCAGTCAACAAGAATTAAACGGCCATTAAAGTCGCTTGATCAAGTGTCTGCCTGATCTTCTAAACGAAATCGATTTTGCTCCTTTCGGCTCGGCAACAAAACTAAATCGCGAGTAAAATCAAGACAAGTGGCCGACCGTGGTAGCCACTTCCGTCTATTCCTTGATTGGCTTTCCTATCGAGAGGCGATCTCAGACTGCCGATCGATTTCGATGCGGCGAATCGCCGATGATGCGCTCGATGCCGTCCGTCGATGTCAATGAACCTTTTTACCTTCGATCGAAAGGCGCAAGGTGCTATCGAGGTGCACGAGAAGGAGAGGAGAGGTGAGCAGAGGCCGAGGAAGCTGGTGAGGTGAACAGAGCGCAATCGTAATTTCATACCCGTCACGTTCGCGATTGGTCAAACGAGGCTCGATACCGGCCTCGAGAATGTCAACCGCTCGAGTACCGTTCGCCTACCGGCGCGGCGGATCGACCGTGGAACTCGACTGTTGGACCTTTTTTACAACGGCCATGGATCGTCGCGCTGGCTGATCCACCCTTTCGCGAGAAGGAGGACGCTGAGATCACCTGACTAGTCGAGGGCAGGGTCACGGATACAGCCTCTCGATGGTCTCGAAAGTTCCCGCTTGCTCGGCCCAACGCGACATACGTGTTAAAGAATTTTTCCTCAGCCGGAGAACGGCGTTTCCTCTATTTTCTAATTGTTTACACAAATATTCTACTTCAATTTTTAACCGTCATGGTAACATAGTGTGACTTTTTTTTATTAAAATATTTTCTTACAGTTAAAGAATAAAATTTACCGTAAAATTTCCCTGTTGTAAAAATGTACAAACTTCAGAAGAGTTATGTGTGAGAAAGAACATTCACACATTATGCGAAATTAATTTGTTGAGGAAATGAGACTATTTACGGTACGACAGGGCAACCGGAAAGGTTACAGTGAATTTTCGCTACCCCGCGTACACAAAGGGCTATTCGCTGCGTATCTTCAGCATCGTGCGAATTTAACAGTTCCTTACGGAATGAGGAACCTTTCTCGTTTAATAGGGCCGAGAGGTGCGAATCGACGATAGGTACCGTAAAGTACCTTTTCAGTGTACCGTTTGAGTGCGAAATTATTTCATCTGTGTCTCGATCAAAGAAGTGCACGAGATCTTTCTCACGCGAGCATGGCAGGGCTAATTACGCCCTAACGACGATATAATTATACAATTTTTTTACGCGGCGGAATGAGGAAGTGACCATTGCAATTTAGCATGGTTTCGTTTTTTCTTTTCATCCGCTGCAACAATCACTCTCGAGCGGCCCTCTGCCCAGCCTCTTTATTTCTTACGCGCCGACACGACGCAACGATCTGAAGATATGCAATTTGGCCTTTTGTGAACAGCCGCGTTGATGCAATATGCACGAAAAAGGTTCATCAACCTTATACGCAAGATATTATATACCGCGAGTACCTCGAGCATGGCGAATATTCCTTATATGACCGTAGGTCTAATAGTCTTCACTTCAGTGGTTTACCGTTTTAATATTCGCGTAAAGTACGAGCGTGCATTATATTTAGGTTTATCGCCCTCGCGTATGAGATCTGCAATATAATCGAGCATAAAGCGTGATTTCCTGTAACGTCCTATTATCGAGATCTCGAAGGTGGAAAATCCTAGCTTGAAACTCGAACTAACAATTAAAAGCGCGCTACGTTACATATGTTAATTATAATATGTAACATTAATAGAATATTTTATATGATAAACTATTCTTTCTTTCATATTGTGGAAAACGTTGATGGAATGTGCGGAAAAGGTGACACTGGCTTTCGTTCATTTGCAGGGGTGTCGGCCATACAGAACGATAAAACGTCCTCTCGAGTGTCCCGGGATAATATCGTGTTGAGCGCGAGCGCTTACACCGGTCCCGAAAAAACATCGAGCGGGAGTCAGCCGGATGAGTCCCGGACTTTCCAACGGACCGTCCCAGCGTTCCAGTTGGAAAGCTCGAAAAACGTCAACGATTACGACAGGGAGGAGACCAGGCTCGTGTTCAAAGATACGAGTCGCGACGAGTCTATCGACGAACTAACGTCGTCGAAGCACGTGGCCCATATCGACGGTAATAACATCGAGGCGAAAGCCGGCGAGTACTATCAGTAAGTTTCATTTCCGTTTCTATGAATACTAATATAAGGGCGAATTGCACGCGAAGGGTTATATAAACGTAAATGGGTTCTCCGTATTGACAATAGTGTAACTACGTTCTGCTGCAAGAGATGTTCGACATTCATTAAAGTTTCAATTAACTCTGTGTTTCTGCTCTAAATGCGATCCAAATTAAATTAAAGTAATGTACTGAATGTTATATTAACAATTAGTGCACGCGTGAATTTCGTTTAGTTAGCGTTAATTTTGATTAAAAGCTCCAGTTTCGAAGTACGAAGGCGAATCTTCTAAAATAATCCGTTGTCACAAGCAGCATAGTGCCTACCACCAGCGAGTCGATGTCGGGGGAAGGACAAGGGGCTCCGCTGAGAGTAGATCTCCTGTCGGAGCCCCATCAGCTGGTTGGCGCGCCGAGGCAACAAGCACAGCATTCGCCAGTAACGGATCAGCAGCGGCGAGGTCGTCAAGAGATCCCGAGGATCTATAGCGAGCACGCGCCGCCGCCGCCGATTCTGCAAACCGCCGCGCCAGGTCATAGACAGGCAAACCCCGATATACAGGACATCATTACCGGCATCGTCAAGCTGCTCAATGGCAACGTGAACGTAGCCGCGAACACGGTGAGGCCGTTGAGGCCGATACAAGCCACGAGGTAAGCTAAATATCAATTTTTCTAACAGATATTGTATTTTACATTACAAAATATGACGATACAATCAGGTTCTTTCAGCATCAAAATCATTACGATAATTTTCGAAAATGTTATGTCATCTATTTCCGCGTATATTTATAATATAAGAAAAATATTGAGAAACTGACAGAGAGAAGTGCCTTTATATAAAAAAATTTGTATTGTATTAATTATATACTATCTGAAAAAAGACGCATATATAAGTATGTCTTATTATTGGCAATGACATCGAATTTGCAGGATCAACAACAGAGGACCACCCAGAATATCGGATGTGCCGCCGTTGCTGACGGACTTTGACACTCCTGGCATGAATCCACCACCTCCACCGCCGTCGTCTCATCCTTATCCGTTTGAGAAGCCCCCTGCACCTGACAGACCGCTGTTGCCACCGGAGAGACCCATTAGGCCCTTCATCAGCGGAGTGCCATTACCGGAGCAAGTTGTGCCGCCTTGGAGTTGGGATTCTTCTCACAGTACGTTGTTCATCCGTAAATAATTGTGCACCTAATTAATCATTTATTTTGCATGGCTGCTTTAACACAACGGGACGTGAATATATAAAACAAAGTAATTTTCCGGGTAATTTTAGTAAAATGAGAATTATTTTATCATGATTATCCGGAAAATTAATCTATTTTTTTTTTAAGATGGAAACAGACGACCGGCACCACCTTACAAACCCTCGCTACCGTCGCTGGATTCCTCCTTCCATCGCGACAAAAACCTTTCGACGACGGAGAACTCGCAGTATGATTTAAAACCGGAATCCGAAACGCCCGACGACAGCTCCACGATAAAGAAAGATGCCAGTCATCGAGAGACACTTATCGAAGACGACGATACTAAGAATCACACGGGCAATTCTAGTAAAGTCAGTAAAGATCGAGTCGAATCCACAGTGGCGACCGATGATTCAGCTATCCAGAACACGACGAAGAAACCGGAACCCGAAGAGTCCACCAAGAAGCACCATGTTACAATTCATAAGTATCATACACCATCGAAGGAAAACAAGATCAACGGCGACGAAACACTGATCCTCGGTCTCGCCACGGACGTCATTCCGACCCACACGACGCGACATTCGGAGTCCTCGGTAGCGCCTTCGAACGGTCAGAGCAAAGTTACGAAATCTTCGAAGAGCGAAGAAAAAATGTCCGCGACGTCCAAGGGGGAAAAACCGATCGAGAAAACCACCTCGACCGCCTCGAAGACTTTCTCGACCAGCACTCTGAATATCGAGACCAGTTCGTCGGTCCAAGTGATCGAATCTATGTCGACAAAAATTCTTCTTCGACCGACCGCGACTACCGTAAAATCAAGCGTCGATGCTAAGTTTGGTGTGAGTTTGGAGCCTAGCAGCGCATCAGACATTGAGTACATAGAACCGACGTCCAGCATCTCGACGCCGACTGATGGTCTGCCTACGACTTACTCGAAGAGCTCGGCCACGACGGAGAAGAGCGTCGTTCATCCCACCACTTCGATTTTCACGAAAAATACAGGCACGTAAAAAATTACATATAGAGACATATGTACATAAATATATCCCAGTTAATAAGGTGACGTTTAAGGACGTCTTAATGACATATTATTGACGTTAGAGACGTCATTAAGACGGTATTACGTTATTTGACGTCACCTTGTTAACTGGGATATTATTACGTTATTTTACGGTATTGTTATAAGAGTGTGTTTGTGCACTATTGTGATTATATGCATACTGATGCGTAATTTAAAATTTATATCGTTTATTTATTATAAATTAATAAATAATCTGTAAAATAATTGTAATAGGATCCACTGAACGTTATCGTCCACGACCTGGAATTGTCTTGGATGATACTTTAGATTATACGGGAGCGCAAGGAATGCCAAGTCAGAGGCCTTACGCACCTTCGAGACATCCATCCCCCGGTGACGTCTTTGACGTAACAGTTTCGGCAATTCAGGGACCCGGAGGAAGTTCTGGTAATTTTTATGTCATTGTTTAATCCACGATCTACAATTCACGTCAGAATTCACGATAAAATATTATTTTATGTATCGTGTGCAATATGAGAACCATTTATAGAATTAAAAATACATTACAAGTATAAAATATAATACTAAAACATAAACATATATATCGAAATACATAGTATATAAAATTATAAATAGAATCCTATCGTAAAATCTGACACAAATTATGGATCGCTTTATGGTATCTTTTTAGTTATATGTGCACATTAAATCATTAATTTAATCAATTTTTTATCAATTTTTTCCCTCAGTGTGTGGAAATTTGTGAGTAACATTTTTTTTTCAACATGTAGACAATTTAATTATAGATTTTCACAAATAATTTTCTTTAAGAGACTAGATTTTGACGACTGATCATTTTTTGCTTTAATTTAGGGGAGAGCGTTAGAGTATCCCTAAACTCAGGTGGTGATGTCATATTAACTTCCGCAGTGGGCGGAGAAGGTTTCGTGAGTATTGACGGCAAAAGAACGTATCTGAATCTGTTTGATAACACGGAACGGACGCCCGGACCCACTCATGTACAACCAACTAGAACTCAACCGCCACCCATCGTCGGTAGTGGGTATGTCTCGATTTCGTGATCTTTTTTGAGAATATGTTATCATTCAGAAAAAAATATGACAAGCTTTTTCGACGATTTAAATCTTTTTCTGCCAAATATTAGACGATTTATGAGCAATTCCCTGGTGAAACAATTGTTCATATTTTCTCAGAAATTTTCTAAGAATTTTTTATATTTTAGATTTATAAAAAATATGTCAAATTTTTCAGATATTTTCAGAAATAATTGGACGAGGATTTTTGGCGGGAAAAATTAGAAATATTTCATTATTTTGCCTGAGTTTTTCTGAAAAATGTTCCAATAAAATTCGTATAAAAAAAAATTTGAGAAAATCTTAAAATTTTGAGGAAGTTTAATGTGAAAAATTCTGAGATATTTTTCCACCAGGGTTTCGTTTTCTGTCTTCGGAAAAAATTTTAGGCCGGCCTCCATAAGATGGACGATTTGATCAAAGATAAAAATAAAAAAGTATATATTTGTTCCGCCAATAGTGATTAACAAGAAAAACTCTATTTTTAATCGACAACGTTTGGCAATATCATGACGGTTCGACCATTGGTTTTGGTCGGATTAATCGTCGTTTCGACCATGGAATTTGGTCTTTTCTAAATTGATATAAAAATGTTGCATGACTTTCTATTTCTCTTACCCAGTCTCGCCATTCCACAACCGGATGCTCCTCCTGCCACTTCTCGTCCGAATGGATCAAATCGGAGGCAGCCACCGTTATATCGAAGACCGACGCAGCCACCTGTCAGAATAGACACTTGCATCGTGGGCGACACGAGCACATGTGATGCAAGTCAACATGAGGCTTGCGCGACGGTTCAAGGGGTATCGGCTTGTCACTGCAAGCCAGGATATGCGAGATTGCAGCATTCGCTGCCATGCAAAAGTTAGTATACGATTGATAATCGCGAGACATGTTGTTACGATCCATAGTTTGCATATTCCATATTTCTTTTTCAGAGATTGTCAGTATCGTAGTGTCAATTAGAGTTGACAAGTTTTACGACAAGAAAGTCGTGTGGGATCGAGGACTGGCTGACAAGGACTCGGAATCTTATCAAACTCTTGCTTACGAGGCCAATAGAGCCGTAAGTGCAAATTAAATTATTTAATTATTACTCGGAAACTTAATGAAATGTTTGAATAATAATTTCAACTTTTCTTTTAATAAATTATATATATTATAGCTAATTAAGTAATTAAATCGTTTATTAATATGTTTCTGACATACATTGTAAAAATTTTAATGCCGTATCTATATCTAATTAATAAAATAAAGAAATATGTAGAAAATGCGCTAGAAACACCTCGACCAGTTACTTAATTAGTCAGAATACAATTTATTAATTGAGAAATTATCTAACCATCTATCTTTCTCCATTTATTAAATATAAATTTAATTATGTTATTTATTTATTATATGTATAATTTGTTCCGTACAGGTGGAGTCTGCCATGTCTATGACACCATTTTCAGACGAATATATGGGGTCGCTGATAAACAACATTTATCAAGGAGACGTAAGCCAAGGACAAGGCGGAGTGTTCGTGAACGCAACTCTAAAACTCACTTATGAGCCGAGAACGATTAGGCCAAGCTTAGCCGGTGAACTTCAAAGACATCTGCTAGGTGTTATTCATAGGAAAAATAACAACATTGGAAACAGTGCTCTGTACGTGGACAGCCCACCGGGATCTATATCGAACTTGCAAGGTAAATGCTCGATCGTTAATTGTAATTAGCAGCTATAACTGGTGCGATTCCAACAAACATCAAGTAACATGCAACTTAATTACATGCAAAAGCAAGATTGGGAAAGTTACTTTTCTAAAATAACTAGTTACCGATTCAAAAAAATAACTCGTTCCCATTATTGTTACTAAAAAAGTAACGAATTGTTACTATTTTCGTTACTTTATTTAATTTAAATATATTTTAATAAGAATTTGTAACGTAAAGCATTTCTGGATTTATAGATCTGGACGAATGCGCCTCGTCGGAGTTGAACGATTGCCATTCATCCGCCAGCTGTACCAACACCTTCGGCGGTTTCACGTGCTCCTGCCACCCGGGATTGAAGGACCCCCATAAAAACGATCCCAATGAATCCGGCAGAACGTGCTTGTCGTGTCCCTCGACCTATTGCAACAATCGTGGCACCTGCTCTTATCAGGGAGACCAGATGCAGTGCACGTAAGTATAAACGCGAATCGTGTGAGTATTCGTCAAGTGCATTGAAAAATTTCTTCTCCATCTCCAGATGCACCGGCAATTATTACGGCGCGCAATGCGAGGTCGACGGCGAGGTCTTGGGCGTCGCCATAGGCGCGTCTGTGGCCGCATTAATAATCATAGTTCTGACTCTAGTCTGTCTCGTTATGTGGAGGTAATCAACGTTGAAAAAAAAACATGTTTCTTGATACAATTGTTATTATTATACGTTAATGTGCGTGAACTCAACTGTACGTATGTTTTGCAGTCGTAAATGGTCTCGTGAACAAAAGTCTGCGGGTTCTCCGGTGTACGGTTATATCCAAGGTGGAATACCCGGTACTCTTCCAGGTAAAAATCAATTAGCAGCTAAATATAAACTTGATCTTTCGTTAGAGGATATATATATTTAAAGATTACGCGAATAATTTATAGGGACCTTAGCGAGGGTCGGTTCTGTGGGCACTCTGGCGTCCGTGAAACAAGGACCGCCGACGAATTTGCCACCTTACATGTGGGCTCATTTTGGGGAGCACATGGCTACAGCGAATCTATATGCGGTATGCATCTACTTTACTAATTAATAGCTATAATAATAAATACCAGAGATGTAATGAGAATTTTTGTTATTGAAGAAAATATTGCGTAATTAAAGTTGAATTCAAATAAATGAGAAAAAATAAGAGCACGCATAAAAATAAATTTTAATGTGTTTATAAATAAATGGACGATAGGCGATATAAGCTTTACCACGTAAAGAAATATATGATCGTTATATAAGTCTTATCATGTGCAAGATATTAATTCTTGAATTTGCAAACTAGCTGATTTCTACGCAATAAACTATAATTAGTTTTGCTTGTCGGCAATAAGGAACTAATCGAAACTCATGAACATTTTCTTTACTCGAAGACCGAACCCATGGGTCCTACGCGACCAAGCTCGGCGATGTTCGGTTATCCACCTATGAACGTTCACGGAACATTGCCTCCGGTCCCATTACCGCGACTTCAGGCCCCATCACGGCCGAGACAGAGACCCCAACCAGATCCGGATAGCTCGGATTCCGAACCGCAAGATAAGGACAGAGCCGACCTAATTCCTCAGAGCAGTGGTTTTCATGTGCCGAGGCCAAAGTCGAGATCTTCATTAGCGGTGGGTACCCATTAACTTAACGAATATACATATATATTTTATTTCGCGGAAGATAAGAAATTAAAATATATTGTGCGTGTATGTGAAAAAGATTATTTTCAAATTAAATATTTGATACAGGGGATCAAAGATTAAAAAATGTATCTCCCTGAGATTTAATAGTGCATTTTATTAAACTTAAGAGTGTAATTGAATGGCGAATATGGAATAAAAGAAGAATTCACATTGATATATAACAGTTTTGAATAAAAATTGTATATTGATAAAATATCTTTTTAATCCCTTCACGTTAATTGAAATCTAATAAGAGATAGAGAGAGATAAAAAGAAATAGAAAGAAATTCAATAATTATAAAGCCAAGACCGAAAGAAATCCAATAATACCGCAGAACAATTTTCGATTAATTTATTTTAAATCGCCATATTTTTGCGCAGATACCTCGTTCTGATTCTTTTCCGATTTTTCTCCTTTCCAATATAATTTAAACTCTTCAATTTAATCTTAATCCGATTCGTTTGTATCATCGTTTAATTACAACAACCGTAAAAACTAATTGATTGCTATAGTTATATATCGATGAATTGGTTTATATTTCAGAATCAAAGCGGTATCTATAACGACGTGGAGTACGATCAGGGTGACGTTCATCATTTGTCGAAGAACAACATCCCGATGTCCACTTACAGGCCGTACTACAGAACGTGAAATTCACATCGCGAGAAGTAATACATTCGCGCACGTGTCAAGGGACGGTGCTAAATAACCCATCGCGAATTTATCGTCTAAAGTGCTCAATAAATAGTGCATTAGGACACGGTGCTGCTGCTGCTGCTGGTGCGACGTAATCCCACGGTGGGAAGCTGCGACTCCTTCCAGCGTCGTCGTGTGAGCAAACGTACTTACCGTATGTGCGGAAGATTTGCACATGTGGACTGGAAGTGAGCCTATTCGTCTCCGCGGATAAGCGGATTAGATCTTGCTCGCTGTAAAGTCGTGTTCTTGTAGTCACGCGATATCGTACTTGCGATAGATCAAATAATTTTTAGCGTAATACGCCGATATTTATTATTCGTTATTTGAGTTCGGATATATTTTGTAAAATCCAAAAATTCGCTTACGTTAGATAGTTTTATTAAGAGAGACGTGTATGCGACGATTGCATATATTTCACTATTTTAATTAACTCGTTATCACTGTTAGCTCAATACTCAGAATAAGAGTAATTTATAAGAGCAGATATATCGACTGTTTATGATTAGAGTTATAATTGTTAAGCAGAAAACTAACTGTTGCGTTATGAGTATTAAATAATTTAGTACAGAATTTAATTTTTATGTTAAATTACTTTAAGAATTTAAGAGTATAACTGTATTAATATAATTACAATTAATTTATTAAAATCTTTTTGAAAGAGGTACGCTGAGATTTAAGGGCAGTAAATAATTATTTTCTTACGCATCATGAGATATTAGTATTTTAACTCATTAAGCACTCAATGTAATTATATATTGTAATTATATATTTTTTAGATTGAATACAAATGTCAATATAAAATTTAATTTAGTTTTTTTTATTTTTCTAACTTGTTAATACCTGCATAAAGTAATAGGCAGCAGAAAATTAATAGAACATGTACGAAACTGCGAAATTAAAAACCAATAATAAATAATTTAGCAAGAGCGATTAATTAAAATGTAATTAAAGTTTAACCAAAATATAATTAAAGAAAAAAATTACCATTTTGACATTAATTATTGAACAAAATTATGACGAAAAAAATATAGTTCAGATATAAAATACCAAAAATATAATTCAATATTTTCGCAGAATATATTACAGGTATACGCGATATCGAATTACGTGCAACGAGAGAAATAAAATGAATAATACGGGTTTAGCAGACAAAACGTTATTTATTTTCTAGCGATGTGTGAAAATTTTAATGGTTTTAATTTGGTTGTTTCAGCGAGGAAGTCGCGTCGCGCACGTCAAGTGCCATCGATCCGCGTGACACATACGCGGTCGAGACAACATTGCATTGGCGGGAATAAAATATTTAGTCGGGTAAACTCCCGACGAATGAACACTAGATACGTGCGTATTGGTATAAGTAGGGAAGGTGAACGACCTCGATCGATTTCCACCGAGAAAGCTGTGGTTGACTGCTCAATGTTTCAAAAGTTTTACTCGCTTTTAAGTCAGCGACAGTCGGAAATCGCGACAGTTTGTTCGGGACAAAATTTCGTCCATGCTCCTAATGTAAATACCGTATTATCTTCCATCACTTTAATTTCGAACCCGATGAGATCAATTTATACGCGCCATTTTTTCGCAGAATCTTAATTTTAATCTTAATGTGATATTTTCCGGTTAGTTTCATCGAAGTGGGGAAGGGAAATGGCTAATTAAATTGCTTCTTTTTCTAGCGGAACTGCGCACTCATTTGGTACTAATAAGCTGGATTTATGTCCAATTAAAATCTTTTAATCAAAAAGAATTAACGGAAGGAACAGGGTGCGGAGAAACGGCTTGCCGTATTCACGCCAGAGCTCCTATGTTTTTTTTTGGTATTTTTGTTTGCCGCACGCTTTTGAATGCTTAATGGCGCAATTCTTCCAGTCTCTAAAGTAGCCCCAGTAGGGAAATCTCTCATGAATCACCGTCTCGCGGTACAATGCATTTCACTTTCCCTACCTGCATTTATTGCCCGATATTTTTGCAGACTTATGAAATTGTCTCGTATATTATCATAAAATTATGGAGCTTTCTAGGAATATATATATTATTATAATATATTACATTATAAAAATTTATATTATTTTAGAAAGAAAAATGGATTATTTGTTATAATGTTATTGCAATTAACAAATCCTCGCAAAACATTTAAAAAATATGATTAACAGTTTTATTTCAATGGCAATTATAAAATAATAATTATCATATTTTATAATTTATTTATATTTGATAATGGTTATGAAATGTAGGGTTCGAACCCTGGCTGGGATGATATTTTTCGCAATAAATTCTTTACAGTGATTTAATGAAGATGCTTATTAGCATCAAAATTTAAATCGATTATTGATTTAAGTATGTGGATTTACTGTTTCAACAAGGAGCTGTGTTTTAAAGACCGATAAAAAATCGGCACAATTTATTGAATTTGGAAAAAGTATACCTACAAAAATTCACAATATTATTTTTAGGCCAATATACATATCCAGTCCGGACCGTAAACAGTGTTTTTCTCTCTAATTGATTGTATGTACCTCATAACGGTCCTGTTTTACTAATTATTATTATAAAATGATAAATTCACAATGATAAAATATAAATTCTATACTTTACATTCACACTGACAATTAGTAATCAAATTTAATCGTCTTGTCAAGATAGAATTAAAAAATAAAAAAACGTGTCGGTTTATTGCGATTGGAAAATACTTGTTCGTGTAAAAAAGACTGCGGTTCTAAAAAAAAATTCGAGATTCAATGTAACAAGTGCATGTGTGTATGCGCTGTGAGTAAAATGTATTTGTTTGTAAAATGTATTCATTATATTTCATTGCGAGCATTCGGTTGTTCGTTGTACATTTGCACAGTAATATATGTATATATATACAAAGACGAAAACGCATTTGTACGAGGAGAGAGAGGATTACTTCGAAATATTGCTTTCATTCCTGGCGCTTCACGCTCAACAGTGCTGTCTCTCTACTTTTAATTTAGTTTCATTAAGCTCGAACAAAATGAAAAATGTTATAAAATAATTCTATTTTACGATATTAATGCCCAACCTTTCATGTTTATCTCTTATCGTTTTTAAATATTATATGATCGTTACCGATTACTACGTAATAATAACATTTTTGTGTGTGGTATTTATCTTTACGCACCACTTTCTTCACGTTCATGTATTATAGTTAATTAATTTAGCTCTACGATCAACAACGATGCTACAGTTTGAATATGATATGACGTTTGAACATGTGAATAGACATATTTTTTAAACCGTATATGAAGTATGCTTGATATTTCAAGCAGGATAATACGCCCCCGGGATAAATTACAAGTTTTATGGTAATAAACATCGTGTCTGGACTGAAAGTATTGAATTTCTCTATATGCCGCGTCATTTATCGGACAGCAGACGTTAGCAACAGCTGGAATCATGCGATAATGACGTAAATTAATTGGCAGCAGAATATTTTAATGCTTAATTCATGGTTTTTCTTCGAGTGGGCGTATATTAATAATAATATTTATAGTGGGAACACATATTTTTAATAACCTTCACTTTCTGTCGATATATAGGGGAAAGTGGGGTAATAGTGCGCACCTAAGGTAAATCTGTTAATACAAAATGGCTTTTATAGTTACAATTAATTTAAATGCAGCTGTGGAACCTTTAAACGTTTGTCTACAAGTATGCAGTGAACTCATACTTGATAATAATATTTTGGTGTTAAATATTTATTGAGCGACATTTAGAACGATGCAAAATCGGGCAAAAATGAAAGTGACGAGTAATAGTGCGCAATTTAGAAATTGCCAAAATTTGTGTCTGCAGCGTATCAATTTCGAACTTTTCTGCTTAAATCATTAGTTTTAAATATAGTTAATATAAGTGATGATAAATAATTGCAAATTAAACGCAAAACTTGAAAAATAGAAAGATATTAAAAAAAAATTTTTTTTGCGAGTAGAACTGACTCGTGGCTTCAACGCACGATTAATTCGACATAAATATATATAAATTTCAATATAAATAAACTATATATATATATATATATATATATATATAGGTATATATATATAAAATCGACATAAATAAAATCCGCGTACTATTCCCCGATTTGTTATTCTGGGACAATTTTGTCAATTACTCGCGAACCGCAAATGAAATTATGGGACCAACGCGCCAAAGTGTCCCAAGGGATCGTATTTCACTATGTTATACCAATTACAGTAGCATCAAATAAAAACTGTCCACTTACGAGCTTAACTCCTGTCGCTTCAAAATGGTAAGGAAACGGGCGCGTTTTCTTTTTCTCTTCCTCCGTTCAAACGAAGCTTTGAGCTGGGATAAAATGTATTTATAATATTATCTAGAATTGACGCAAGCTTTGAAATTTTGCCACTAATGTGTCGTCAGCTTATCGTCACAGTTTCAAACTTGAGGTGCGCACTATTATCCACTGCATCCTATTCCCCTACTTTCCCCTAATCAATTAAATTTCCGAATACTTCTACTTCATAAATCTACTTTTTCGGAACTTCAACCATGCGTACACTTTGAATTAATCTCCTGTATTATTTTTTTGATTTTTTGCTAGAAAATAAACTAATAAAATATTAATTAAAAAATTGATACGGTCTTAAAACATTAAACTAAAATTAGGAGAAGCACAGTCACTTCCGATAGTGTACTGGATTTTAGTACTAATTTCCAAATCGACATTTCGGCTACTTGGTTCTTTGGTAGAAATCCCATTGAAATGTATTATAAATACAGAATGCATTCTATGCTTTCGTTCTTGAAACAGGATTTATCTCGTTTAAATGTCCTTGCTATATTAATACGTAGCTTAGACGTCGATACATTGACAAATGGTACGTGCAGGCTGGGCAAGTGCTCGCATTACGAGCGGCGATCTCGCCGCCAAGCCTTCGAGGTGCACTTCAAAGACAAGTTGTTTGTTTTTTTACGAATTTTTTTTCTCGGGGTATCTGCAGCTATGTCTCGGAGGGACAAAATAGATTTTCGCTGTCGTTACGAACTATAACTCAATTAAAGCGCGGACAGCCCGTGTCAAGGAAATTGTCCGGCTGCCGCGTCCTCTATTAACCTTATTGAGGCGAACTGGGCGACAACCTTGCCTTGTAATTCTGTAATCCTATATTGCAACTTGATTCATGCCAGTTGCTCCTTTGCCATGAAATTAACCGTGGCTTTAGTCCGATCTCAACCGTCTATCCAGCGCCAAAACGAGAAAAACGAGCGTGCGATATGAGGTCTTTGCAAAAGTGTTTAAATATAGAGAATGCAAAAATGGAGTTTTTATTTCATATGCCAGAAATTAACACGACAAAGTCTTCGGACTAGCAAAACAATCGTGACAATAAAGACGCAATGATTAATGTAAAGTATATCTTTTATATTATTTTCAGAATAGATTCATAAAAATGACCTTGTTTTCAAAAACTCCATTTCCAACTAATTTTTAAAGTAAAAAAGTAGCTTATTTAAATATAAATATATATAATTGTAATATAACATTTCTTAATTTAATATGATCATAATAAGAATAATATTATAATTAATACACAAATGTTTTATTAAGTAGCATTATTACAAGAGACAGTAATTTTTCTAAATCAAAATATTAGTTCTTATTACATATTACATAAACCTCATTTATATCAATTAGAATAATTAACGTGCATTAATTAAGATAACGGTAGAATTAGCATAGGGATTTCTCGAACAATAGTGGTCGGTGCTGGCTCGTATGTCAAGGAAATCCCTCGGATTTTAACCTCGGCCTCTCTAATGTCAGAACTGGCTAAGCCTTGCGATTTCCTGGGAAACCTTGGTCTCGTTTATCGCGAGCGATTAAATGGAACGTGATTTTTGTGAGGACAGAGTGACACATTAATACAGTATAGCTTTAAAGTAAAAAAAAAAGAAAAAAATACATGAAAAATATGTATAAACATTGTTGATTAGCAAAAAAATAACACTTTTGATTTGGAGTAGATTAAGTTTCGATTTTTAAAGTAAAAAAGTTACTTTCTAGCGTATAGTAATGAATTTTAATTAAAAAAATATATATAGCAATATATACATATATAATTTTACGCAATTTATTTATATAAAACATGTATTTATATAAAATATATCGTTTTATACATCGTAATACTCTAAAAATGTATTTCATCCAACTTTTTATTTCTCTTCTCGCTTACCGAATATATACACTCATGAATTTTCTGCAGAGTTACCATTTTTTTGTACGTCGACGGGTGAATCATGTATAGTGGACATGCATACATTAAACTGTGACATATCTGGTAAATTTTTATCGGTCGGTGTTACCGATAATTCGGTGAGGGGCGTGTGATCGATTTTATTTATAGAGCATGCAGTGTATATTACTCTCGCTCTTTTACGATTAACATGTCTTTCTAATATGCTATGTCACAATTATCAAAGATATGCAGAGAAAGTTCGTTTAGATAATCTGCAAATAATTATTTTATGTGTTGCGTAAAATTGGCGTTATGTAATTTATATGTATAAACATTTTATATTTTGCTTATAAAGTCCACTCTTTAGATGATTTGTAATTCCTACCAGATTTCAATTTTATGTTTATATAATTTTATATGTATGTATATTTCTCGTTCTTCAAATGTTTTTAGAATTTTATTTCAAATTCTGACACAAACTTTAGATCGTTGAAAATGGACTTGGAACTTTTCATTGATTTATTTCGTCAGGGCCGAATGCATCTGCAATGGTGATACGCGAACGATAATTAATTAAGTGAGTTGCGAAGCGCTGCGAGGTAGTTACTTAATAATTCCACCTAACTTGACGTGCAGGCTCGCATCGATATACCACCTGTGGTTCTCGCGTTTACGCGATATCCCGGTATTAGCTTTAAGAATCCCCAGAGCATAGAAACGAAATACGTTTCGTCAGGCGAACACGCCTCGTCGGAGTTAAATCGAACTCGACCGGTCCAGCTTTCCAGCGATGTGAATTCCCTAACCCGAGTTGTAATCCCGGGAAATTGGATTTGCAAGTTTCATGGAGGATATACCCGCGCGAATGAAGATCCAAAGTTTATTCGCGAAACATTATAGACGTAAGAAGGATCGACACAATTGGTGCTTTACAAAAGTCTTTACTACGATACTCGAAAGATCTCAGAAAAATCCAAGAACATTCTGCTAATCCGAGAAATCGCGCTGTTATACATTTTGCGCTATCAAAATGTTTGGAGAAAGTCTTGATGTATATCTACGCGCTTATAAATCTTGTATTTGCGCGTTATAAGAGAAATATCTGTTTTATCAAAGAACTTTATTTTATAAAATTTGAAAACCATACTCTCCTTTGTTGAATTCTGTTTCAAGAAAGTATAAATTAAAGAAGTAAAGAAATATCTGTTTTACATCAAAGAATCTTATTTTGTAAATCTTTTAAATGTTGAAAACTACACTCTCTTTTGTCGAGTTGAAAGGAAGTAATTATAAAAAAGTGGCATAAAAGATATAATTTACATTATGTAATGAACAGACATCTGTCATTGTCCACTTGATTAATTTGAAAAATCCCCTAAATGAACACCTGCAGCGTATAAACACTGACTCACATGAGTTATCGGTTGTGCCTACATAAATCAAGTAGCGAGATTGCATAATGAACTGACAATTCGCTCGTCGATGCTCGTCAAACTATTCGCTTCACGATTCATTTCGCGTAATGTATAAGTTGAATTTGCGTACTTACGAATCGACAAGCGAACGAATTAGTCTTCTGTTTTTACTTTTTACCATGTAAATTAGCGGCTACTAATTCGAGTTATTCAGTTATTTTTTTGGACTTATACTTTAGAAAAGAGAGATCAAACGAAACTCTTATTTTGCTCTGTTGCCTTATGATTGCAGCAATCTTTAAATAAAACTATACAAAAATGTGACTGAGACTGTAATCGGTCAAGTTACATTTTTCATGCTCACCGACGTCGCTTGCATTACAGCTGTCGGTTTAGTTTATAGAAAGTTAGCAAATAGAGCTCACGTAACCTTAGCTAAATATAACAACGAAACATGAAGTAACAAGCACTGTCTACTTTAACATACGTAAATACTTTAACGTTTTTCTCTGGACGATGTTTCCAACTCTCACGAGTCGCTAATGTATAGTTAACAGGATATTTGATGGTTTTGGAGCATCTTGTGTAACGAGTATAACGAGAAGTGTAGTCGCAAAATTGAATTTCATGGGGAAAAGAACCATTAAACTTTTCGCCGACGCGCAATAACCGTAAGAGGGAAGTTTTAGTAGTGTAATAATAATGATATTTAAAGGTCTAAGGTTGCTTGTAAATTTTTGCGTCGGTGTCATGCTTCTCAATAGTAATTTATGATGAGAAATTTCAATAAATATAATGTCTAATGTTGCTTAAATATTAGAATTAGAGAGACTACTGGAAGAAAGAATAGATTATTGTGATCACATTAGTACACTGAGAAAAAAAGCAGTTGCTTTAATTAAAGTGCTATCACGGGATGTCAAAAACATAAGTAGTTTATTCAATTGTATTATTATTAGACCCAATATCTGGGTCTAATAATAATACAATTATAATTTCATTATTGGTTTAATAATCCAGATATTGGGTCTAATAATAATATAATTGAATAAACTACACTGAGAATCGAAAAACAGTAATAATCTCTGAATTTTCGTTCATTCTCAACTTTTAATCTCAATACACAGATGCTTACTGAAAAAAATAATGTCTGCTGAAAAACAATTGTATTTAATAGTAACAAATGTATATACATGTACTTAAAATTGTAACAATAATAATAATAAGAGCAATAGTAACAAATTTATTAAGTAAATTAAATAATTTTTGCGTAACGTTAAAAAGATGTCATATAATAAATATCAAAGACTATTTTATTAATAGATTGAAGCGCGATATGAAAAAATAAAACAGCACCCACAACCATCACTATAGTTGAGAACGTCAGGCAGACAAACGTGTTTTTCGGGTTTGCAACTCGTAACCGGGAAGTCATGCATTGTTGCAAATATGCGGCGGATTTTCACGTTTTATCGCGCACACGTACGATAAAGAGTGTGTACATAACATAACAGACGCGCGGAGGAAAAGTGCATTCTCTTGCCGTCACACATGAACATCAGCGATATGTGATTTACGTAAAAAATAAAAATCAACAATGGCCTTGCATATCGCCGTCGCGTGAAACGTGTGGAATTCCGTGGAAAATCAAAAGCACAAACTGAGCAGCGATTCGGCGGCAGAGAGAAATTCAGAAAAACTCTCTCTCTTTATAAATCTGTAGATTTCTATCTTCCGAATGTCGCGCTTAATAAAATAAAAATTTAAATTACGTCATTAGCTGAGTCAATAAATTAATCATTTGAATTACACATTAATTAAATTTTTCATTTTATGACATTGTTCACTCTTTTCGTTTCTGCCAAGTTGCGTCAATTTGTCTGGAAAATTCAGAGCACGCTGACATTTTTCCGCTGTCGTTTTATAGTTCGCTCACATTTAATAATCATGTTCCCGATATACGAAACGAAAACTTTTTCATTAAAGTAATTTATTTAATGGGCAAGTTTAATGTAATTCATGACTTTTGTGCACGCGAAACAGCCATAAGAACGGTCATCGCCGTCCCGCTCGCGGTTTCCGGAGACATACGTGCCAATTTTCGAAGGCGAAGTTCGTAATGAGGGGACAAGCATAACGGTGCACGTCACGCCGACAGCTTTTGTATTTTTTTCGCGGTATCTGCACGTGTATATGTATATCTACTACTCGCAGATAATTACCATCTGCGCCTGCGGAAAAATACTGTGTAATATATGAGCCTCCGTTTCGTCTCATGCCTCTTCGAAATTATGGGTAGCAACGATTCTTGTGTCAATTCTTGCGTTCTCGAAAGAGAGAATCAATCAATAGAAAAAATATGCGAGCTACGAAACACTATTTGCGCAGCATCGATCATATTCTGTGGCAGTATTTTAATTGAAAATATTATACGTAGATGAAATATATGTTATTCTTGACAATACATACTGATACAATACAGAACTGTTTCCATCTTTTTATGCGTTTTTTTGGTTACTTAATATGACCAAGAAAAATCATGATTAAATAATGATAACATTATTGCTGTGTTTAAAAGCGTAAATTATTCGAAAATTCTGTTTGGTACGGAAATCTTTTGTTATCTTCGTACTCAAATGTAATCGGTCGTAATCGTTGGCACATTTGAAGGCAGTTATTCAGGAAAATCTGCCAACGAACAATAGGTATTGCGCGGTATATTCGCGGCATTATCATCCTGGCGTGGATTTCCGCCTTTTACTATACCAGAGTTCCATTCCGCTCCGCCACACACTGCAGATTGGTAATGCGCGAATACGTAATACGTGTACAACCAATAACATCTTCCCTCCGCATCGATCTTGTCGTCTTCACGTCTCCGCGGTAAGTCGTGAAAGAAGCATGGCTCCCGACCGCAATGTTTACCTGTCATCATCATTATTTACAAACTTGTAATAAAAAGAGATTGCAAGCGTGTAAATAAAAATTTCAGGAAAAGCTATAATACTCTTCGGTCATTCCAAGCTTGTTTGAAGGTCTCTTACGAAAAATATTACGTTTTTATTCCTGCCTCTTGCCCTCGTTCAGCAAACAAACGTTAGTGCTTTTGTACGAGCACCGCGCCTATACACGGAGAGAAATTCACTGCAATGTGGGACAACTTGGCAACCAATCAAATATTATCGGTAACAATAGGAATTTTTGAAATATACAAAAGATATTTTACAAACGACGTAATAAAAATTACCAAGCACATTTTGGTAATTTTTGAAAAATTATTGAAATTTTACTATATATTTTAGTAAAATTAATCAAACATATTTTATATTTTATTGTAATAGATATTAATATTTTTATTATGGTAGATATTAATCAGCTTGCATAGAACTCTTCGTACATGTTGTCCCACAACTACCATGATTTTCAGGGTAAATTCTAAGAGAAAATTCTCTCTGTGTGGAGAGATACGGTTCTTTTACCTTTAAGGTACAGATATATGTATAAAGCTATGTTCCAAAAGACTCAAATAGATTTACGCATTAATAAAATTGCCATAAACTGGAGCTCCTTCGCTCGCGCATAAAATTTTATCTGAAACGTTTTTGAATATTCACACACCTTTCGTGGATATTAATCACTGTCGATTCATTATTCTCGCAAGTATCGGTGACGACAAGTAGGCAAAGACATATTTCAAAAAGAGCGACGTGGCATCTTAAACGTCACGTTCTATCGGACATTTTCCGTATCGTGTTGTATATCATTCGCGCGATGGAAGCCGGAATTAAGCATAACGCTAGTCGCGCACAGGCTGCGCGACGAACGGGTTAAATACCACTCTCCATTGGAGGACGAGCGCATCATTCGCCGACCAAATCCCTCGATCGCCGGTGGTCGCGATCGGTTCGGTTCGGTTCCTCGGCGCGGCGCCACGCTTGGAGAACGCCGATCGCGTTTTCGCCTTTTACCAGCGACGGCGCATGCGCGCGGCGCCGCTCGGCTCAAAGGCATCAAAGCGTACGTCGCCGCCTGCACCTCAGCTCTCCGCGCGGACGGTCAGTTACGCGCCGAGCGTCGTCGTGGAAGGGTGACGTTTTTATTCTTCTTCTTCTTCCGTCGTTCGATCTCACTTGGCGCCAAATCGGAGCAAAAGCGGAGCGCGTGTTTCACAAGTTGTAACACCGCCCGGCTGACTCGACCCGGTCGATCGGCGCGGATGAGCGCGGAGTTGCCGTATATACATATTAAAGCAAGTGCGAAAAGAGAACGCGTCGTCATGGGTACCATGTGTTGTGCCCCGCGGGTGTAGAGTGCGGATTTGCGCGCGGTCGGGCGAGGGGGATAAAGGAAAGGGGGCTGGAGAAGCGAAACGTGCCGTGGAGGGACCGAGGATACGGACTACGGAGTACCGCGTGGGCTAAACCGCGACCCGCCGAGGCGAAGTCACGTCGTGGAGGTGCGCGAGGGAGATACGGAGCCGGAGGGACGGGGAAAGGTAGAGGCGCGCACGGAGAGACGATAATGCGGAGCCGTTGCTTCCGTCTTCAGCGACAGGACGACGTTCGGATCTGCTCGTAGTAAGTGAAATATACCACCAGAGATGCCCGCGATAATAACAAACTGCGTCGGATTTACGAAGGATGTCGTACTCCAGACATAAGACATCTTAAAGACATCTTTAAAAACATTTGTCTTAAAAAAAAGTCTTAAAGTTTTAAAAAATGTTTTTAAAACATCTTTAAGACATCTTGTAATATGACGTCTTAATAATGTCTTCAAGACGTCTTACGTCCCGATTTTGGACACGGTGCCGTCTGGGAGGGGTTGCCCGCCCTCCGAAACTTCGACTCGCGAGTTCCACTCGTGCTCTCGCGATGCGCAAATCGCCTTTAACATTTTGTAATAATTGGTCAGCACGACAGCTATTCTCTCTGACGCGGAAATTTAGTCATTAATTGCGAGAATATCATTTCATAATTTAATGATGCTCTCGCGTCTTTTGTCTTCTTTTATATTATGCATTTCTGACATCTGTTAGATTCACACAAAATGGACGATGATAATATTCTCCTGAAAGTTTAATCCTTTCAAGCACTCGCTTTCCTTTTAATTCAACGAACAATATAAGTGAATGGAGATAATGAATAAGAAAGTCGGCGGACACATTTATCACCCCGTAAGAAAATAATCAAAGTTCTGCTTTTTTTTTAATCCTTCCTTCACGGAAATTTTCTGTATATTCCATGAAGAATAAATATAATTTCGCACCGTCAACAGCGATCGGCTCTTAATTAGCCCGTTTCCTTCCACGTGTGAACATCCGACAGAGCCTTATCTCTCCAATTTTCTATATATCTTCTTTTAAATTAAATGAGAAATTATGTCAAAGGCAGCGCCGCGCGCCGTGTGTGTATGTGTCAGTTCTGTTATGATCAAATATGATATATTTGCCATGTGAACTCGGAGCGCTTGTGGACTACAAAAATTAAAAATATCAAATATAAACGTTTCACTGTTGTACAAATACCGATCATGTATCGGCGAGTTTCATATTTTACAATAACAGCAGTGAACACTCTGCGCCCGTTGTAATAATACCGCTTACGGGAGTATCGAGTTTTGAAGCGAAAACTCTCTTCGTCCGAACGAAAGAAGATTATTACGAATATTACAAAAAGATAATTATTGACGAATGAAAATATTAAACATACTGAAACGTATTAACGATATTATTGATTTAACTATACATATGTAATTCTACGATATACGTAGGTACACACACACACACACATTATTGAGAACGCAATGACATATAATATCTCAAAATGGGAGTCGCTCGAAAGTAATCAATCATTCACGCAGCCTTTCGCATTCTTCTTGTAACAGGAAAAGATATCAATCATCAGAAAGGAGATGATGCCAAATTTATTCTCTACTTAATTAATAAACTTTCCTAAAGAGTACAGAATCCACGATTATATCGATATTGCACCTCTTTGTAAAGTTCGTACCTTATTATCCAAAGTTAGACGAGACTGATCTTAGCTCGATCAACACCACTCCATATATACGTGGATTAATTACTTTGCATCTCGAAGGCAGTTGCAACTCTTTGTAACATTGGATAGTTATAACTGTTCGTATCGCTTAATTGACCGATCCAGTTTACCGCGAGTGCTATCGCGATCGTAATTCTCATCTTTAATCGAGCGCACGTTTCGTCTGCGTCGATCAAAACTATGATGTCGAGCGGCTGAGCGCTGCACCATCTCTCGTTGCCCCGATTTTCACGTAAGAACGGCTACGCGCCGGTTCCGTTGAGGTTGCTTTAAAAGGTTAAAAATAAGGCGCAGTCGCTTGAGGCGATTGACCGTAAACTAAACGGCACCGTATATATATATATATATATACTTTGAGTATATAATACTTTGAGTGAATTTCCTTTGGTGGATATATATATATATATCCACCAAAGGAAATTCACTCAAAGTATATGGACATGACTTCTCAAATGTTGACCTCTTATTGTTAGCAACCGCGACTTATGTCACCGGTAATAATACGCAACAGACGTCGTTTATAACATCCCATTCGCGCAGAAGTCGAAAATGTTCGCGAATTAGTCAAGCGGAAACAACAGCGGGACAAACAGTTTGTTATTGTGTTATTGTGTTATTGAATTATTTACCGTTGGATAAATTAAATGCAATTGTCGGAGAAATAGAACAATGTGTGGTCCTGTTTGTCGTTTAGTGATTTGTCGCATTTTCGATTAATTGGCTCTTTTTTTTTATTCGCCCGTCCGCGCCGATAATTTAAATTGTTCCATTTGTGTCGCGAGTGGAGCTCTGTTAATTGCGTCGTTATATGAATACACGGAGAGAATTTTATATTAAATTTTACTATGCTGCCGTACCAACTGCGGACCATCAAGACGCCACAAGTTTAAATGCTATGAACATAGCATTGAATGCTATGTTCATAGCATTTCGGCAGCATAGTAAAATTTAATATAAAATTTTCTCCGTGTATGTAAAACACGATTTATTCGAATTACGACGTGAGAGCGATTCGTATCAGAGATCATTGATGTGTGTTAAAGTACAGCGACAACGTAACACAAGATGAGAAATGTGTTACGAGTTAATATCTGATTACATATTAAAACATTAGCATTAGAAAGGTGTTACTAATTTAACCATCTACTCGTTACATCATAATGATTCTTCTGATTATTTTCGAACGATTATTTCGAAGATTTATTACATGTTTTGAAGTCGCGCGTGAACAAAGAAAGAAGAATAATGGAACTTTCTCCGCTCTGTGTAAATTTCAGGAACTTATGCGGACTCTACCGACAAATTCCTGAGATCTTAATTCGTTAAAAAAGTGAGATTTAAATATAAATTCCGATTACGGATTCGCAAACATCGCGAAATTATCGAGTTTTATCTGGTCGCAATCTTTCGCGATAATTTGATCAAACATCAGAATTTCTATTTCTGGATATATTAGTGTTGTAATGAGAAAACACAATATATATCTTATTAATATTTAGAGGTGTTATAATATCTTTAACTGTTACCTGCGCAGCAGATTTAAAAACTGGTTAATATATAAATAGAATGCATAACGACGAAAGTGGTAAAACTATAGTTTACGACAACATATTCGATATAGGCAAGGATATATTGATTTTGTGGTGCATTAGTCGTTAATTGGCCAAATCCGAAAACCGCGCAGTGGCAATGCGACATATTTATACAAAAGCACGTCCGATAACACACACACACACACACACACTATGCGTCGGCGTTAATTATAAATAATTGCAGTTTGCGAGTGCGGTTAATTTGAATGCCTCCGTGCTGCAAGAACGAATTTATATCTCAAAATGTCGCTCATTGAAATGCGCGAGACATTGCGCGCGATTCTACAAACTCCGATAAAGGCTGTTTACTAGCCGCTCTCGAAGTGCGAGATGAAATCAATTTGATTTTCCTTCGTTAATAGGGATTCGATTTGTCGGATAAATTCACGGGGATTTAATGCAGCGTTTCACAGATATAAGAATCTTCCATTGAAATTGCAGCGCGATTAATTCAATATAAAAACGGTTTTATTGAGGAAACTATTTTCATCGGAGAACAGAGATAATTGACTTCGCGCGTTCTTTAATTTATATCTCCAATTGAATGAATTTTCTTCTTTATCTTTGTTAAGATATAATTACGGCTCTAGAAGGCAAAGTGATGCAGAATAGAATAGACGATAATTAATTTTCTGAGGAAAGTTTACCATATTTTATTTAATTTCATTAATTTCACTGCAACTCCGCGTCTTATAAAAGGCCGCATATTCAAGAATCCTTAAAAGCTCGACGAATACTTAGAGTTGCATGTTGTATTATGTAATAATCCTTGACTCGTCGATAAATCAGCTAAAGAAATTTCCTTTGTGTACGCCATTACGCATCATTGCATCACTATTTCTCTCGTAATATTCGCCACGCCGTTTCTCGAAAAGGCGCAATTCTTTTCTTTCCAGCAGTATCACGTAAATCGACATAAATGCATTTCATTTGCATTCTTCTGATTTGATTTGGCATTTGAATAAAATAATTTGACGAATTAAATTTGTATAAATGTTATTATAATAAGCTAATTAAATTGAACATAAATTCATTACTTTTTAATCGGCAAGCTCGCGATTTCGTATAAATACACATTTATTATTTATTCGTTTATTTCAGCAACTCCTGCGTATTTGTATTAACGACTAGACTTAGATATAAAGCAATTTATCAAGTTACAATGCAATATTCAGCTTGCTAATATCGGGAAATATAAAGTTAAAAAAAAATGGATCCTCAACATTTATATACGTGTTATACGATATCGTGCTTAATCATTTTGCTTTCGGTTTTAGGGTTGCATTTTGCCATCGCTGGAATATTTCACAGTGATGATACGCGAGCCTCACACGCACTCATTCTTCCGCATCTCATAAATAAAGTGGCGTACACGTGACCGCGGAGAGTTCCCATCGTGCAATTATGCCCATAACTTTTCCTCGCCGCGCTCGTTTATCACCCACGCTTTTCGCACGGGCGATTAGCGGGGTGGGAAACGCTTAACGCACGATTAACCTTCGGGCATCGATAAAATGTTAAGTGATTCCCCGATTGCCCTCCGTTTTTTTTTTCGAATCACCAAATCACGCGTCCATTCCTCTTCGGAATTCTAAGTGTGGAGAGACGCGCGCACAATCTTTACGAGCTTCTAAATTCTAAACGACGCTAGAAAGCGTCGAAAACGTCCAATCCACTTGCCCGTGTGTGTGTGCTGCTCTTATTTTTCCTGGAACGAAGCGTCCAAACTCCACAAACGAGGACGATTGCAGATCTAGCTCGCAGATAAATCGTTTCCACCGCGGTCGCAGCAGCGCGTGCGCTATATCGTTACTCGAAACGATCAAAGCTTTGTAACGATTAATCAAATAATGAATTCCAACGTTGTGGAATTTACGGCGTAATTTCATTTCGTTATTCGATGATAAAGCGCACCGCGCTGAAATTGCAAATTGCAATCCTGAAACGAGGATGAGATCTGTGTGCCAGGTAAAGGACGCACTCCAATAACACAATCGCATAAAATACGCAACGGTACATCGCGACAAACGCCGTTACTTTGACTAGATTCCCCGTATTATATTAGTTCGAATTTACTCCAAGTAATTTTCCGTCCAACAGAATTTTTGTGGCGCGCATTATCGAGAGAGTATAAAGAGGCGTTCTGCGCGCCGAACCTGCAAGAATGACTCAGGCGATTTCAGAGGAAGCTTGAGTCATGATTTATGAACAGTTCGAAGATTGCGCGATCGCGCTTGCCAGCCTAGGTTTTCTCCTCGTTTTTTGTTTTGTTTTTAAGCGCTTCGCCTGTGCTGTCGTGCTGATTATCCGCGCTTTTAAAGCGTCGAGCTATCGACTAGACTCTGTTAAACATACAAAGCGCTAAGATAGTACTCACGATACGGAGCTCCCGGTCGATATACGGAACAAAAGGAGACACCTTGCAATCCAGCGCTCGTGGGATAATAATGAAGCGACGAAAAAAATAATACGCGGTAACGTTGACTTTTCATTCTGTGAGTCACGACGACGCGCGACGCGACGGACGCGGGACGGCGCGGTGGCGTTGGAACGCGCATGCGAGACACAACGCGAGCATGCAAAATTACGTTAACCGAGAGAATGCATCCGCGCTGCATGCTAAGCATTTCCGTCGGGCAGATTTTCATCTCTATTCTCTCTCGTTTTGCTATCGGGTAATCTCAGCAACTGCGAATTTCGGATTAACGCAATATGCGGGTCATTCCCGTTTTTCACGCTGCATGTCATTACTCGGAGTAAATTGTGTCTGAATCATAAAAGCCGTGACACTAATAACATTTAAATTGAATATTTAGGGAAGTTGCTATGCGTTAATTTCAAACGAGCTTTATATAAAATAGATAGTGAAATCTTTTATTTCAAAGCTAGTTTCGAAGCCTTCAATAAGATTTCCATTTAAACATTAATGTTGCAGACATCTTCCGTGTGTTTTCATTAAGACGAACTCAGCTCCAAATTGGTCAAAGAAATCGTAGATGAGAGAAATCTAGGACACTACGTATAGTCCATCTGTATATAACCAAGCTTCGAAACACTCTGCTTATCAAATAATAGTGGAATATTACGGTCGTCTTTGGCGTAACAATTCTAATCCAAACTGCGATAGGGATTAGCCAACGCGATTATCTGCATTTTCAGACTGTTAATCAGGTTACAATCATAATATATCACGATCGTGCGTTTCTGCCATTTGAATTTACAATGAGCGATGGTAGGAGAACCGAGGTTCTCAGCTACGACGCGGATCGAATGCCGATCGATTTGCATATGCGTCAATGCGAGAAACAATCTTTCCTCTTCTCTCTCTCTCTCTCTAACGCGCAGCTTACTTTTTATCGGATTATTCTGCATGTCGAATAGCGAGGCACCTCGATGGGACGGATCCGAAATCTTACGGTATCCGAATGCGCGAGTGTGGTGCGCGCTCGTGTACGAGGGTACACGCGAGATGTCCCGTTTTAATCTCCGTTGATAAATATCTCTCGCAGAGCGCGATATATATTTCGGCCGGCTCGGGAAGGATATTACGCAGTTGAATTTCTGTCCGGATTTTTTTGCCCGTCGCTTTTATATCGAGTCGAATACAGAGGCGGGCGTTTTTTTGCAAAGCAGTATGCGATGTTGATACTGCAACGTGAATTTATATTAAAAATGTTCTGCGTCGCGCGTTGGAAACTGCAAACTGAGAAACTCGGACATTTGAATATTGTGGAATGTTTCACGCGCTACGACACACCTCGAAATTTCGTTTCCCGATGTAGGAACAATATGTAAAATTTATCAAATGCTTTTGATTATTCATTTTTTGAATTTTTGTTCCTAATATTATTTAATAAAAAATAATCGAATATATGGATGCTTTTTTAAAATTAAATAATGATGCAAGATATATTTAAAGGTATGAAAATAATTTATTTTTTAAAATTCTACTTTATGAAATCATTCCTTCACGTTAAGTTGTTTTGTAATCGATTTAAGCTACTTATTCTTTGGAGTGAGTTTGGAGAATAAGTAATTTTGTGCTCGAAAACTTCGAAAAGTGTTTTCTTCTTTTTAAATTCTCTCGTTATTCTACCTATGAAATTATGTATTTCTTTTAAACATTTTTTTTCTTTAAAAGAAGATTAGGGGAAAATTTAGACTTTTTAGAAGTGAATTGAAAGGCGGCCACGTTCACGTTTACGATCGCAAGAATGTCATAAGTATCACATCGGTTGCCACTCGTGACGCTGCTCAACAATCGGAAGAATGAAACACCTTGTACACAAAGTCGTGGCAGACGACTCGTCAGTAAAAAGCAATGCGCGGAATGTACACCGCCGTCTTTCACGAAACCTTTTCTTCTACGTTGTGTTGAAGAACGAAGCGCAAGCATGCGATGTTATACTTCGCGGTGGGAAACGCAATTGCCGTGATCCCTTTTCCTTAGAAAAGTAAATGTTATCTGGCACACCATCGGATTTATTAATAAACGCACGTCGCGATGGCTACAAAAATGTAACGTCGTACTCATCGTAAAGTATTTATACCTCGCGGTTCGTTGGTCTCATTATTTTATTTTCCTTTCCATTAAGGCCAGCATTTAGGCCAACAGCTTTTTACGTCAATAATTACCGATTAATACGAGCAAAAATTGTGAGTTGAATATGTAGAACAAAACACGCCTCGAAAACATTTTTTATATTTTTATGCTTTTCATATTTTAATGACATTTAATAATACTTGCTGTTACTAAAACACTTAACGATGCTTTAAATATTTTGATTTTGTAATTTTCTTGACTTTAAGATGGCTCTATAAGAGCTAGGCAACCTCAAAATTAATTTACGCTAGTTTGCAAGCACTTTAATCGCCCCGAGTAGTTTATCCTGTACCGATATCGAACAATTTTTACGGCAACGCTTAAAGGAGCTTTCTCTACAAATTAAGGAACTTTATCTAAACGTGTTTCCTTGTCGCCCTCGGCTTACACGGCTTCTCACGAGCTTCCACAGCCTATTTTCCTTCGCATGCCTTCGCGTACGCATGCCTCCACGTCACGACGTGATACTCTCTTCACGAGCGCACGCAACGCGAGCACCATTATGATTTTTAATTCGTGTCCCCGTAGGACACCGATGCTAAGTAAGTGCCCCCGGGCCCTTAGCGCGCAACACGAAAACGCAATAATCTCTCACGGGCTGTGGGAGCCCGCCTGTAATTTATGCAAACAGAGTCACGAGGAAAACGACGTTCGTGGAAGACAATAATGATCGGTGATAGTAAATGATTAATGCATGAATGTTCGCTTTATGAATGCTTTTGTTGTTTTCAATATTTAGCCTTTTCAGGCTCGATATTAAAACGTTATTAAAATATAATATTCCTCATGTCGTAATCCCGTGTTTATACGTTAATATGTTTTTAATTACAAAATACTTCCGATTGTTGTCAAAATCTGTCCAAATTTAAAAAAATCCATGACGTTGATATATATTTTTATTAATCATGCGAATACTTTTCAAGAAATCTGTGTCAAATGAGGGGGAGGGGAGAAGAGTAAAGATGGGAATGTGGTCAAAACGATATCGAAATGATAATATGGAAAAATTTATATTGCGCAATAACTTTTTACGAATCTGTTTGGCGCAAGCTTTTGATATCTTTTAATACTATTACTTTTATAGTACTTTTATAGGGGAAAAAAACAAATTTAAACAACAAGTGAAAAATATACTTCAAAATTTAATATCATCTTTTACTTAAAATTATTATTTTTTATTTATTCTCGAAACATTCGCGAGAGAACACTTCGCTCGCTTTTCTTTGTTTACCATACGAGTGGTATATTATTTTTACGTCTCTGTTATTTTAAACGCGCGCTCTCTCGATGTCATTGTTTGTGTAATGCCGGGCACAATGAGTCATTTCATTTTACGATCAGATGGGCTATTTCGTCGCATTGTCGACAGGGGATCGGAATTAATATCTATGACGACACATACATATATGCATAGTATATGCCACAACACATGTACATACATACATACATATATATTATATATACATATATACATATACATATACATACACACGTGTCTGATTGAGCTCAAAACCAATTTCGAACCAATCAAAGTTGCGGTCGTACGTAGTACCTGCGCTACGTAAGGGATATGGAGATGTAGCCTATTGTGGGGCACAGTGCGCACCGACTTGATCACGTCCAGCAATGGAAACCTTGCAAATTGGAGTAACTTTCGCTATTACATATAGTAGGTACGTCTTCGAATCACGGGATATGTTCCTCTTTCATATGTGGTTTCGGATAGTTTGGGCAGACTCTAAAGACGGGTGAACCGTTGAAATTCGCGTTTTCATAGAGGTAAGTAATTATATGACTTTGCCGATATCTTATCGAGCTAATTGAAACGGCTTAGTCATTGATTAGCACAACTTGCACATTGTTATATACATGCGACAAGCAATAATATTTTAGGAAGCGCAGATATATTTTGTTTTTTAAAATATTCTCTATATAAATATAATTATTGTTTGAAACATTTTTATAAAGTTTATATTAAATTATTGTAAGTATGAAAAATTTAGTGTCTGAGACTATATTTAAGATACGCGTTCGATTTTAACGTTTCATATACGTATTATCAAGTGTTATACAAACATTTTATGATACCAGTATATGAAATGTATAGACGGTCACGTACAACTGTGCAAAATATTCAAAGAAAAATTCTGCTTTCCATGCGATCCATGGACACACATGAATTATTAACAAGGGGAACACGAACGATCGCGAAGGCGCGTATTTCAATAAATAATTTTACGGTTGCTCTCTTTCGGGTGCTGAAACTTCGGAAAGTAGAGCCGGCAGTTCTTTATACATTTGATATCTAGCCTTGATGAGTCACAGCGACGTCAATAATATTCCAGCCGCCTGGCAATCAATGAAATGTTTGAGTTAATATGTCACCAGACGTCGTAAAGAGTACGTCGCGTTGACACGCGATGCGACAATCGATTCACTCTCATGATAGTAAGTTCTACACGAAAATCTTTTAATATTTTATACACGGTACTTTTACCACGAACTATTTAACCCGTCACTTCTTGCATCAAGCATCTAATGTCAATTATCGTGATAGAGACGCTGGTTCATCAAGTAGTACATCGATCAGGCAAGCTTGGGAGCGACGATATATAATGCATCAAACGCTTTTCGTGGACAGGCGAGATCATAAATAATTCCCATCGAAATGGAAGGCGAGGGTACGGTAGCGGTCTACGTCGTGAAATATCGACGGGAGAAATTCTGCCTGTTGAACGGAAGATGTTATAGACTCGAACCGCACCAACTTGAGTACTAATTCCGGGCGACTCGAGTCTTTCCGTTGTCCGTCTATAACATCAAAGCGTAGGAAAAGAGAAACGGAGGGAGAAAGATCGGTGGCTCAGAATTAGCTAATCCAGACGAGAAAATACGATCGAGTGCATGAATGATGCAGTGGTAAAGGAGGAGCGAGATTGGAGAGAAGTATACTCTTCAACGACGGAGTAGTGGATGAATCCAGATAAAGGTGGTTCGGATGGAGCTCGCAATCGTCGGGCAGACTCCGAGATCGCGTAAATGTTACGGCACTCCGCTAATGGCACTCCGGTTACGCGTCACTTAACAGGCGTAATGAGCGTTTGCTTTCGTAATAAAATGATAACGGACCGACGAACGAAATTTGCATTTATAACGGGCTACGAAGAGCGATCGTTTTACAGCGGGGGTATATTAGCATAAACGTTATTTATTGCGACAAGGCGTCCTCGCGGGAGCGACGAAATGTGATCTCGTGTGTGCCGATCATTGATCTGTCCCTCTGAGGGCATAAGACCCTATTGTGATTCATAAAAGATCCCACGAGTTATGATTGCAGAAGACATGAGAAGAACAACAGCGCGCTTATTGTTATTTCAGCATACTGACGATTTATTTATCGCGCCGGTTTACTTATTTTATGTTTTATATCTTTTTTATATATTTTATATTATATACATATTGCAATGTGTATTTTTTTAACGAAATTGATGGCATCTTACTTATTTCTCCACTTTTTTATCCAATTCATTCAATTTGCTAAAAAAGTTGTTAGATGAATAGATAATTTCACGATATCTTCCAATTTATCTATTTTGTGTTGCTTATAATCTATCTCATGCAAATCGAGGGATATAATTGCATCCTTTTTATCTCAAATAATCTAGAATCGAATTGTAAGGCGTGTACGTTTCACGGTATGTGATATGCAAAAGTCTATCTGTTCCAAATGCATACCAATGTATATATTCGTTCTCCGTAATATATCACGGTTTTTTTACTATTCATGAGCGAGGTGTTAATCGAGGCGATGAATCGATATGCGCATACGTGTGAGCGATAAAATAGATCGCCCTTGCGTACCGAGGGAATGCAAGAAAGTTGCAACCTTTGGAATAAGTCAGCGCGCGATCGTCATTATGTTTCTCGTGTAACGATACGTATATAGATATAGGTATATGTATATCAGGCCTTGTTTTCTTCCATTTACACCGTCATCTCGGTAAATAGGCATCTGCGCCGAGCGAACAAAGAGTAACGAGTAGCCGCGACTTGTGTAATGGCATTAAATGTCAGGTCAAGTGACTGGCGAAGCCAGCCGAGTCTGTTTGCGAACCGTAGCCTCTCCGTGTGCTTTATTTCCACCCGCGAATATAACATACCTACGAACGGCGCGGCGCGCCTACTCCCATTCTCCATGGGTGCACCCGCGACCGGCGCGTTCGAATTGTTCATCTAGCGGAGCTTTTTATTGCCCGCTACGCGGTCAAAGAGAATTTTGCATAGCGCTCGCGTTGCGAAATATGCCGTGGGAGTCTCTGCGCCGTGATCACACTTACGTCTCTTTTCTCGTTTGCCCGCGTAATATGCGGAGATATTGCGGAGATAAACAAAAATTTATATATAATTGAATCGATATTCCCCGAGGGAAATTTAAATGCGTTTAAAATAAGAATTAATTTAATCTGAAACAAATAAAATATTAATTATGAGCTTTTTCTTTTTTCTTTATTATAGCTTCAATTGGAAAGCTATTATGGCTATAACATTAAGTAATATAAATTTTAACTCAATACAGGATTAATTTATTAAAATTTGTCTTCATATTGTTTTTAGTAGAATACTAATTATAATTGATATTTATAAGTAATATATAAATTTGTTTTATTATTTTAAATTTAAATAAAGTTGAATATTCATGCGGTGTATGAATTCTCCGAAACATGTTTAATTCGATTTACTATTATTTGGTATAGGTGTATTTTTGTGCACGAATATAAAGGGTAATGGATTTTTCTCTCTTAAAAAAAGGATAATAAAAGGATCTTTGTGTAGTATTTTTTTTGCCATGAGACGAACGACACTCGACCGAAAGGCTAAGTGAGATATCGGAAAAAAATGTGGGAGGCAAATTGTATCTTTAACAATAGTTTCTATATCGCAACACTTGTTCCATTATGTTCGTAATATCCTATAAACCTTTAACTTTTATGATTCATAGTTCAGCGGAGTAGATATTTCTGTTGTGTATAAAAATAATTCTAGGACGAGACAGAGTCTCCTTTAATTCATGGAAAATGTCGCATGTACGTATGTATTTATAATATGTATATACATATTTATGTATTTTTCATATTTACATATTTAAAAATTGATATTATTAAAAAAGAATTTTTTTATCTAAAATACGTTAAATACGATATAGCTGCTTGCAATGTAGGATGATTAGCAAGTAATGTACACGATATTTTACATCGACATATTCTTCTCTTTTGTTGAAGAGATCGTATTTAAATGATTAAAGTATTGAAGAATTAAAAAGTAAAGGTATCGAGGATCTCTCGTATGCATAATGTACATGTAGAGAGCGGAATTTCTTTATATCTTATGCAACGAGGTAGTGCTGTATTTTTGCCTGATATTCAAAAGAGGAATTTTCTATAGTGCAATTTCTACAGAAGATTGCATGAGAAACGATTGCGCATCTTTCTTCTTATATAAAATTCTTCTCTTTTACATCATGTAAAAGCGAGATAGTTTATCTCGTTATCATTATTGATTTGTGTTATACACAATAACACTATATTATGAAATAATAGTCTATATTATGAAAAATATCTTTTATATGCATTTGACGTATATTTATGAACATACAGTTATGTGCTCTTCTTCGTCTTATATCTTACTATTGATTTTGCTAAATCGCCGATATCGGGAATTTATTAATAAAAAAAATTATGTGAAGAAGAAAAACAGAAAACGTGAGTTCTCTCATACGACATTCACTATACGTATTCCACTTTGTGCCGGCGAGTTTACGTTATAATGTAATGCTATTTTGTTTGCGTTAATTAAATTTTCTCCTGTGCATATAATCGCATTTGCAAAGCAGCTCGAAACAAAGTTACGCGAGTTGTTTCTCGGATTTCCTCGTTTAAGGATGTCACTTTTAACTTAACGAAAAATTCTCTCTAATGGCAGAGCGATGAGATCGCGCAGAATGCCTTCAGAATTGTTTCTCGTCTCGTTAAAAGATTTCTGCATTTGACGCGTTCTTCATCACCGGTTAATTAAAAATGTCCTGTGTACAATTGCAGTTGCGCAACTAAAGTGGAAGGTGCGATTTTTCAATTTTCCTAAATGAGATTTTCTCCTCCTAGTTTGCAATATTGACGGGAGTTGCAGTGCCTTTGGGGAATGTTGACGATCCAACCTTCCTCGAAAATTGTGAAGCATATTTTATTTAAAGCTGAAATAAGCGTGTCCCTTCTTCGACGAGGAAAAGCAGCGAATATTCTTATTTGAAAACTTGTTTGTAAAAATAATTTCCAACATTTTCCTTGATATTGGATATTGGATAAAGTTATTTTTATATATAACATACATATAATAATATTAATGTTTTATAAATAAAGAATATTTTTAATATAATTACCCTTAACAAAAATATCAATTATTGTTACTTTATAGTCATCTTTAATAATGCTGTTTTAATGGATAATTGACACTTGCTCGAGGAACATTTTACTATGAAAAATTATAATGTTGACTAAATTATAATTATCATCCTCTCTTCTTCAATTTTCTTCTACTGTTTCTCGAAAAACTGGTTGGGAATATTCCTACGTGCCCTTTTTTTTTCTCTCGGGTTAATTGCGACATATACACGCGGGTTGTGTGACGGGGACCTTTCCTTCGTAGAAGCTTATTTCCGGCGACTTTCTTGAAACCTCTCGAACCTACACTGGATTTTACACAGCTCTTTCAGATACACTTTCGCAGGAAAGAGTATCAATACCAAGTTTCCTCGGTACAGTACACGACATACAGCTTATTGAAAATCACCGATTACAACTTACTGAGAAGAAAGTAGCGACATTTTATTCCGCGAAATTGTTATACTACGTGATTCTGTATTGAATTCTTCTCGATGAATTTTTTCCCTTTATGTAACTTTCTTTTAATTTCATATATGGAAGTAACACACAATACAGGACAGTTATCCATTTACATTTTTACGATCGAATTACCATTCGATATTTTTAATCGGATAAATGTTGCTCTTAAGGGATACGTTAAAGGGGAAAAAGTAGCAAATGTTTCACTGGGGAAACGTTTACTTCTAACGTCGCCGATTTATTAAGGGGGTCTGAGTCATCTTGAAGATCGTTGCACCTACGACTTACACGGCTGCTATATTGCACTTTACGAGATTTCGCTACTCGGGAGCGAACGTCAGAACTGCCATGATAAGATAAGCCAATGCCATAAATTGCTTTAAGTCACACGTTGCTGATTAGATTATTCGGCGAACTCCGCAAGGACTTCGTCGATCTTGATCGACGTATCTGATGGCAACCATTGCAAATGAAATAGCACGATTTTTTAGAGCTAACATGGAAAAAAGAGAATTTCAGCAACCTAATTCTCTATTGAGCCTGTCTAATATGTGCGTGTACGACTACATATATAATTAATTTGTCAAGGTCTACTTGTTGAATTATTTAATTACATATTTCTCCTGAGTGATTAAAATATCGGTTTAAAATGTTTGTCAACGTATACATAAAACTATAAAGCCTTTCCATGTCAAGTAATTTAATTTTTAATTCCGGAATTTTATTAAGTTTATGTACAGTGTGTATCGAAACGAAGCATGTGAGAAAACGGATGACTGATATTACTCGGCGGACTTGTCCGTCCGTGTTCGATTTCTGAGCTGCGGTTCGATTTGAAAGCGACTCGCAGCAAGTCGCCGTGGCACACATTACGTGTTAAGGAGAAGCCGGAAGCGTCTATTTTCAATCGCACGTCAACCACGTCCGGCAATTCTCTATATTAGTACCGTACTATTCGAAAGATTCCGCCGTGATTTGTCACGTGAATATATGCGCGCGCGCGACGCATTAAATCAAGCACATTGAAGTGGACGGCTATCTCGCAGATTAACACAATAACGTCGCCAGATAATCCTCTTATTAGGGCGCCAATTTGGTACTCGCCGTCGCGAGGCGGTGGCTATATAGCTAAATCAAAAGTATTGAAATGAAACGGTCGTTCTACAATCGCGAAATAGCTCAGTGCCCGTAACACGTTAATGCAATTAACACAATTTTTTCTAAAAGCTTCAGATATTAAATATTATTATTTGCCATAAACCGCTATTAATTAGTAATACATACGGTAATATGTTAAGTATCATGGGTGAATATTATATAACCTTATAAGCATCGCTAGCATTAAAATTACAGTTAATTGTATAAGCTTAATTTTTTAATTAAAAATAAAAATATGTGCCATAGAAAAATATTTTTCTATGTATATATAAATTAATTTTTTTAACAAATTGTATTTTGATCACTTATTTCTAATGACATGTAATTTTATCAATACATTTATGTTTTACTACCATTGTTATGATAACAAATAACAATCATATTGGATTCTAAATATTTTGTTAGCAAACATAGTTTATAGAGGAGAAACGGAAGAGCGTATTTATTACAACTTTGTAGAAAAATTGTACGCAATTTATAATTTTTGAGAATTTTAAATGGTTTGTGCCAGATCACAAAGATAGTTTCCATTATGTCCATGTATTGACTGTGTCTCACGTTTCGTAGAAAGAACTCACGATTGACAGCGTCGAGATCCCGTTACTAATTGCATCATCAGTACCGCCGTATTATTATTGCTTTTGTCATTATAATCGTTTGGCTTAATTTCAATGCGGAGACAGAAATGAGATCGCGTCGGAATATCGGTTTCGCCGAGACGTCGAAGTTCTACACTGCCATTCGATATCTTGTGACGACGAAATGTTTTGCGGTTTGTCGGAGTAAACCAGAGATGTACGCTATCGTTGCTATTATCGTTCCGTTTAAGGGACTTCCATTAACGTGATTGAAATAATTCTCTGCAGCATCGCTGTTTTCGTTTATTAATGTGATAAAACACTCGTATTTACGGTAAGAAAAATCTATTTTATCTTTTTCATAAGTTTTCTTCAAACGCCACAATCAATCGCAATTTTTATCGATACGAAATGTTAAACTGAGGCATTTTGATACAAGTGAGCATTGCAAAAGAAACGTTTAAGACGACGATCGAAGAGGCGAATAAAAGATTTATTTTTTAACGAAAAATAACATCGCAATATGTATGTATATATATATCATGTGTTTACGTATCAATGCGATATTTTTGTTTAACCGAGATCATTTAATAAAAATAAACATTGCAAAAGAATTTAAAACGGCCAATTTTCGAGCATTTACAAGATGTTAAAATTATATTTAATAATTTCAATAATAGTATACAATCGTTAACGTTTCGTGCCTTACTTGGCCTTCTTCAGAACCATAAAAAACTAAACGCATTACAAATGTCTCGTATCAATATCCAATAAAAGAAACAGTGTCGACGCATTGATTTACATTAAACACAGTAGATCTCACCTATGAATATGGACCAATAGTCAAAGTGAAGTCGGAGAATACATTGTCGAATATTCGTCAAAATTACATACAGAATCAGCCATGTTCTTCGTTGCATGACTCATGTGTGTCCGTGAAAACCATGTAATTGAGAAACTTTCTTTGTCGCAGACCAACTTAGTGGCAACTATATAAAAATTTTTTTAAATTCCCGTAAGAAACAAAGTAAAATTATATATATGGGACGATCCACGTCACTTTTACCCCCCATCTGTCCAAAATTGGTATGGACGGATTTTAATGACCAAGGGCGGAAAATGTTTGTCTTGAAAAGAGCTTTCGAAAGGCGTGTGGCATATATGCGCAATTCAACATGGCGTCATAGTTATGGCTGCTTAAAGGGATAAATTCAAAATTTCAGATCCAACATGGGCAGATAAAACGGTGAAAAGTAACTAAATTCATGTGAAACTCAGTATTTGGGAAATTTTGGGGTCGCTGATTACGAATCTGAACGTAAAATTGTGAAATTCAAAATGGCGGATCCAATATTGCGGATGCAAATATGAGAAACGGACGAAAATTCCAGTAAATGATCTGAAAACTCTTACTGGAAGGTTTTTTGGGTCGCTGATCACGAATTTGTAGCTAATTTGTTAAAAAACAACAGACAAACCGTGTTAATTGAAATTCTACTTTTAGCGTTACCCAGAGATGACGGCGTGGACGTGGTAGAAATTCATCTCCTTTGGAGTGCTTTATTTTCTTGAATGTTCAGTGGTTGCTCACTAGCAGAGTATTTCATGTACTGTAATCTCTTATCAGTACTCTGTACGCAGTAACGCGTGTGATCGTCGCGAGAGATTACAGATGACTGAGACGGTATTCTCATCACAAGGGCACAGCAACCAATAGTCATTGTTATTAACAAGATATTTACGATAATAAATTCAAAATATCAGAATAGGCATCGTCCTAATTCAGTGTCCTTGTTTAAATTTATACCATTTTGCTGCTCTTTAATATAAATCATTTCCGCGGTTAATCTTTTTTTGTGATTTTGTTCAATTTCTAAGATGCGTGTATTATCCCAATCAAATGAATGATTAAATTTAATTATATGTTCCGAGACAACCGAATGTTTGGACTCCTCCAATCTAATATTGTTTTTATGTTCTTTTAGTCTAGTATGTAATTGCCTCTTAGTCTGACCGACATAAGAGGTATCGCAATTCTTGCAACAAAATTTATATATCACATCGTTATTAGAAAAATAGGAATTCTTATCCTTCTGGACCTTAATGATGCTACTAAGTTTATTTAGAATACGATATCCCACCGAATTTTCTGATTTATTCACCGCCGAGGCAATAATTTCCGAAGCAGATTTTAAATATGGCATAACAATAAAACTCTTTTTCTGATGTTGGGGACATTCAGAATCATTGTATGTGTTATTGTTATTCTTTATAGAATGAAGCTTCCTCAATCTCTTATTAATATGTAAGAATATTAAGTCAATGGAATACCCATTTCCAAGTAAAACGTTGATCACAAAAATTAAATTTTTATTGTAAAAGCTAGGGTGTGACAACATGATTGCTCTGTCCAGCAGACTATAGATTGTTCCTATTTTATGTTGAATAGGATGACTCGAAAAGAAAGACAATAGCCTACCCAAGAATGTTTTTTTATGAAACCAATCTGTTATAATCATGTCGTTTTTTACAATCAGCATCAGATCCAGAAAGCTAAGGCAACCATTTTCCTCGTATTCAACTGTAAATTTGAGTCTATCGTGATAATTGTTAAAGTGATATAAAACATCCTGAACGCTATCCCTTGGGATTGTCATAACAATATCATCAACATAGCGCCTGAAAAACGATATACGGATATTCAATGTGCCCCCAAAACCCTTTCCTCCAGGTCTTCCATAACAATATCTGCCACAATCGGAGATAAAGGGGAGCCCATTGGAGATCCAAAAGTTTGCTTGTAAATGACATTGTTAAATGTAAAAAAGGTGGATGCTAAAATAAATTTAACCGCAGCAATAAACTCAGTTTGAGATAACCTTGAGATAACTTTGTTTTAGATTTAATAAACTTCCACCTCTTTTTTAAGCCCTCCACGACCAATTCAGATGGTACATTCGTGAATAACGATACCGCATCTAAAGAAATCAGAATCTCAGATTTCTGCAACCTTATTTTCAAGAGGTCAGTACACAGATCAAAACTGTTGTTAACATGGCTGTTAGGTTTCGGTAAACTATCTGCTAAAATTTTCTGTAAAAATGATGCTATATTATATAGAGCCGTGTTAACAGATGAGACTATTATTCTAAATGGAATGTTCTTTTTATGGATTTTTGGAAGACCATATGCTTTAGGGAGTAAAGAATCACTGGAATGTAAGAAAAAATATGGTTCTTAGATACATACTTTTTCTGTAACTACTTTTTGATAAGATTGTTTAATTCCCTCTCTAATCTGGCAGACGGATTTTTTTCAACTACTTGATATATGTCCTTGTCAAGTTGTCACTAAGTAACGTCTCAATATTTTGAGTGTACTCATTTTTGTCTAATGCTACGGTGACATTACCTTTATCAGCTCTTGTAAAAATAACGTCCGGGTTGTTTCGTTGGAATTTTAACATCTTGTAAATGCTCGAAAATTGGTCGTTTTAAATTATTTAGCTTTTGCTTAGTCGAGCGAGATTATTTTGTTTATTGCAAAAGAAATGTTTAAGCGATGATCGAAGGGGTAAATAAAGGATTTATATTTTTAACGAGAAATAACATCGCAATAAGTATATATGTATTATGTGTTTACGTATCAATACGATATTTTTGTTTAACCGAGGTATTTTGGTAAAAGTATAAGCATTGCAAAAGAAATGTTTAAACGATAATTGAAGGATTGAATAAAGGATTGATATTTTCAACGAGAAATAACATCACAATATCTATATATATTATGTGTTTACGTATCAATATAATATTTTCGTTTAACCGAGGTCTTTTGGTAAAAGTGAGCATATAGAGTAGAAATAACGTTTAAACGATGAACGAAGTGTTTATGTTTTTAACCAGAAATAATATCGCAATATACGTACCGTGTGTTTATGTATTCCCTTTGTTCGTCGCATGTGGAAAAATTGACATTAGTCTTTTGAAAGCTTTATTCTAGAATGCAGTTATATACGCGACTATACCGAATAAACTATAAAGCTAATATTTAGTTCGCAAAAAAATAAGGCATGATTGCAGCGCGCTGATATGAAAAGAATATCAGCAACGGGTGTAATTACGGTGGCTGTAATGACCACACCTCTAATTGCTCCTGAAAAATAATTGTGCTCGTACAAATTCTTCCATTCTTTTTTTTTTATTTAAACTCCTTCCGCTTTATTTTCATCTGTTTGCGAACGTGAGAAAGGTTCGAGTCGCTTTAATTTTTTTCTTTCAGATTCGCCGTATAAATGTAAATGCATCAAACATGGTTAATAATTATGATGTACGTCTGCAAACGGAGAGATGAATTTTTATACTATTTTTACAGCAGCGCAGTGACGTTCCGACATGTATACACGCGATGAATTTCAACGATGAGCTGTATTTCAGGGCAAAGGAAACCAAGGTTTACCTTTCAGAGAACCGTGGCTGCTATCAGCTCCACCGTTGCTCTCTGTCTGTTGTCTTAACCCGGAGTAAAATATTATTTCAATGTCAGCGTACTCTCTTCTCTCTCATTACCGAGCGATAATATTACGTTATAATATTTATCTACACGGCGGACGTATTCTCGGAATGGTAATTAAGGATGGACTGTTATACAGATGTTATTGTCACAATATTTTATTCAATATAGTACCTCTTGCTGAATTTTTTTTTAGGAGAGTTAGCATTTAATTTATAATAATCTTTACACACAATTTGCATTTGTTTGTTTCTATATAAATATAAATGCAAATATAAATAAAAATTATTTTATATAAAATTAAATGAAAAATATATTCGTATATGTATATGTTATTTTTTGTACAAATAAATTTAAAAAATCGCCGTTATAAAAAGATATATGTTATTCGATAAATGTTATTATGTCACATGTTAAATAAAAAACATTCTATAAAATAAAAAGAGATTGTTTTTTCAGTCCGGAATTTAATAAAAGAATTTAATGTTATTTAAAGAATAAAGATTGGAAATATATAATATTTACAAATATTATTTAGTTATGATCTTCATATGTTTAATAGATATATATTTTTTTATATTCGATTATTTTATATTACCTGCATATAAATTTATATGTACGGGCTTAATAGATATGACGTGTGCATTTAATTTTAATGAACTTTTATGCGGAAACAATAAATTGCGCCTGCCGCTGTACGATGAACCTTAATTAATCGACGAGGCAAAAATTAGCAGTGTGACGAGTACGTAATACTCGCAAACTATTAATAAAGCTTCAATGAAACTATGTACTTACGGATTTTTATTGCGCCGTAGCCACTGTGTGTTGCGATTAATCCAACTTTCACTACTTCGCAAAAACGAAACTCCGCTTCCGGACAGACTTGCGGATTGCATGCTCGTCGACTATGCCACACTTTCCTTTGTGTCACTAACATAGCACAACTGTAAAGAAATTGTTTATGTCTTTAACGCCACTTTATATAAAAAACAAACTTAAGACTGATTAAAGAGGAAATACGCATGTGATTCTTGTATAGAACATAATTGCAAAATAATTTCGAAAACTAAACAGATAAAATAATAAGTTGTTTCTTTATATTAATATTAGTCCCAATAAGCGATTTTTTAATTGTCAATGTCTCGTTCTTTGTAACAAAGTAATTTGATAATTTGATTAATATTACAGTTTATCAATTATTAAAACAAATATTAATCGGTAATTTGTTTTATTTATTTTTAAACGTAGTGTTCAATATTCCACTAATTGTAAGTGCTTAAATATTTCCTCTAAAAATAGACTTTATCGTGATTTACAACGTTGACTTTAACAATCTTATTCAACAATTTATAATTGCCAATTGCCCTTTACGTACCCAGCGGGCAGAGGTTGCCGATGAGGCAATAAACACGAATGTCATGCATTATCAAACAAAGGGTACCTAGTGACAATGACGAGACACGTCGCGATTAATCACCCGATTCATGCCTGCGGAAACATCCTGGGAACATTTTCCACGGGAGAAACGTCGTTATGCCGGCCTCGCGCGAACAATGCCCTCCTCGTGACGGTAATTCGCGGTCCCCATCGCTATTTTGCAATTTGCTTTCGCGCGACGCGAGTGACGTTACTCGCCTGTGACACAATGAGCATGCCGGCCTTATGGGAGATCGTATTACGCCGTAGCACTTCTAATTAGCACCGGCACGAGAGAAGCGAAAGAGACGGTGGCAGAGAAAGAGATGCACGAGTACATTCAGTACTAATAGATTGGCGAAACTAAAATCTTTCGTATTTTAAAGTTAGAAATAATATAATAGCGCGAATTTTTATATATTATGGATATTTAACTTTTTAATGTTTTTTTTTTCATGTCTGACAACTTTTTATACTATAATAATAAATATAAAATAATAAAGATAAAATATACATTAATTTTATGTAATTTATATTCTTTGAAAATATAAAGATATAAAAATTATCTTTATATACCTATAATTAGACATAAAATTAGACATAAAATTCTAGCAAGTTTAGTTTGAAGATTATTCTTGTTCAAATGCTCAATTTCTCATGTTAACGCTTCAAACGTTTAAAATCCGACTTTTTAAAGTTACTTGAATATACATATTTGAAGTCCCTCTCTCAAATTTTTAATATTTGAATTTTTAAAGCTATGTAAGTGTATTATGCGAACATATATCTGAAATACGTAATTTTCTCTTTTATTGGTTTTTCCTCAGATGATATATCACGACGGGATTAAAATTGAAATAACGTTATGGATTATGTTATAAGAAAATATAGCTGTAGTATTTCTATTATCATATAGATATAGACACGTTAATTCAATGTGTGTACAAAATCGTAAGTTTTATATCTAAACATGTCCATATCAGTTTCAATTCCTGTCTTATCGTTAGAGACGATACGAACGGATTAATATGCGGAACTGAGATACATTCGGCGTCTATGTATACGTGATTTGCATAAAAGATTTCGTGTATTTCTCCAGCGTGTCTGAAGCAAACATTCTCGCGCGACACAGTATCCAACCGACAGCAAACAAACTAAGAGAGCGTAATGGGACGTCATTGTTCGGCAACGCAAGACAAGGCCGTGACTTGTTATTGGATAATTGAGCACTCGTATTCGCACTGGTTACTCATACTCGTATCTACGCACGATGCCACCGTTGATGCAAGACTCATCGTGGCGTGATGGGCCTACGAAATGATTCAATCCGCTTAGAGCCCTCGGCAACAAAAGCACCGGACAAACAGGACGATGATTAAAAAAAAAAAGAAAGAAATGGAACAGCCAAGATATCATTCGGAGCAAATCAGGCCACGTGCGCGGTGCTGATACGTTCCCGCGATATCAGAAATTATCTGATAACGCGATAGCATCTATCACGACCATGAATGTATCTTTAATCATAATTCAGCAATGAATATTTCGCATGGATGTTTAAGGCCGCAATTGGAACAGCTATTTGCGATTGGTCGCATGCAATGAAATTATTATTCCATAGAACTATAAAGGATTAATTACCTTTCAGCGCTAGATCTAATTATTTGGATAGTGTTGCGTTCAATATGGATATGATTCGTGGAAAATGCGATTTCGCTTTTTACTTTTCCGCTTTTAATCTGTACTTCAACTAATATATTTCGACTAATCGAGAAAATTTATTTACAAATATTATTAATATTTTTGTATTAATCTCATTATTTAAAGTTAGCAAAATTTGATACATTTGGGTGATGCAGCTGCCGATTTCTCGAATGTGACTTTATTCGACGGAAATGCTGCACTCGTAAAGCGTTTCTTGAACTACGTACAAGTGGTTCGGCTCGATAAAAAGAGTCGGGGCATCGCTATAGACTTTTTCATAAGTTTAGAACACCCCTTTAAACGCGGTGCTCGATCAGAAACTTTTTTGGAGCAGTTAACCGGCCACTCGTACTTGCAATCGAGCGTTGCGGCTCGGCTAACTTTAACATGGATTTAGTAGTTGGAACGGAAACAGTGATGCGCCGCGGCAGTCGAGCAAATGCGAAGGCGGTGGGCGCGCTTCTTCGACGTTTCAGGTTTCAGCCAATAAAGAGGATAATCATTACAACGTTTTAGAGTGACGTAATGTGTTTCCCTAGTGGCGTTACCAAACGAACCGGAAAATAGCACGACTGCCGTTTCCTCTGCCTAAAGTACGGTCGATAGGAAGCATTCGGTGTTCGGTATTGCTTCCAATCGGAGGAAAGTTCTTTCAGTGTTTAATGAAAAAGTTCCTTTGCCCCAAACTTGGAAGATTTAAAGACGGAAATCTAATAAAAAGCACGACAAAATACTTTGCAAATACGATAAAAACTTAATTATTTGTTTGAAAAACTAAAAATATTTCTATTAACAAAAGAAAGATAATTGTGAAAAAAATGTAAAAATATTTTCTACTGAAAGATATTGATTATTTTTTTTTACAGCTGATCAAGTGATGTTGAATTAAGTATTTATTACCAAATTTAAAATTATATTTAATTTTTATTAATATATTATCCGATCTATTAACGAGCACGCATCAAAATTATTTTACAAAGATTGATTAATTAATATCCTATAAATACGATCCAGATTCTCTTATCCTTGACACATTAATCATTTACATTATTATAAGGAGATCTATTAAGCAGCATCTGTGTTTAATTTTTTTCAGCTCGTGTAACACTTACAATTTCAAAGCGCGTCTGCGGATGAATCGATCAAACGTTTCCGCATAACCATATTCATAAAGTACGGCGCACGCATAATCGCCCATTAATGTAAATTCGTCGCGACTGGGAGCACAAACGCGGGCGCGCACGGCGAAACAATGGAGGCCGACCGTGAACGAGCGAATCGATATCGGAGTGTCATTCCGTCATCGGTTGACATTCACGTTGCATCACGTTGAATTCGATTGACAACACTTACCGGGCCACTCCCGCCGCGTGCTTCTGTTTCACTGATGCATCACGTAGCGCATCGTTTTACAACTCTAATCAGAACGATCCGGCGTTGACTCAAACTGCGATTGAATTGTCTCCGCGGTGTCGTATTAATCGATATACGACACATATTGTTTAAAATAACAGAATAATATCTATGCATTAATTAGCAAATCATACATTTTTCTATCTTGCGTTGCTCATCAGTTTTTTTTGTAATTGGATTATGAGAAAAATATTGTATCTCGAAATTTCTTGTAATTGGATTGTACGATTAAAAATTCTACACCTCAGTCCCGTGTTTATTTCACGTTTTTCAGTTTGTATGCGATTTTATATAATAAACGAGATATATATGAAAACACATTTTTTCAAATAGCCTTTTTTTATAGAATTAAAATAATCAACGACTTTTTTCCGCCTTATATACGGCAAATTACTCCAGAAAATAATTATATTAAAATTCTAGAACAATTATTAAAGTCTCGGAAATGAAAATGCACACTTTCTTCAAGATTTTCTTTTAATTAACTTGAATTATTTATATTTGAGCAAAACTCAAAAGAAGATCGAGTCAAATTATAATAAACAGAATGATAAATTTGCTTAATATAGTAGTTTTCTTTCCCTCTATTATAATATTATATCCAGTCTCTCATTGATATTCTATGATACAGAATGATATTAAAATATAGCAATCGGAAATATAGCTACTGAAAGTAATTAAATAGATGATTAAGTTAATATGTGAAGGTTAATACTAACAATATCTTGGCAGCTGATTGGATATAAAATGCATAAAATTTTTATATAGGTTACACTCTCTGCTTTAACGCGGATCGCGCTTGCAATCGAACGTTGCGAAGCGTGTAATTTTATACGACATTAAACACGCGCCTGCTTTGTCTGCTTTTCCCCATCAAAAGTTTCTCGCGATGTACCAATCGCAAGCAAGGTTTTGGGAAAACTCATTCTTGGCAACATTGGATGTAATATCTTTTAGAGTATATTTTCGTAATTATAATTAAGAGGTAAATGTAAAAGGTACACCATTTTCAAGTAATAATTTTCAATAAATTTTTTTCGTTCTACAAGTCGTTATTTTATAGAAGTGAAATAAATAACGGAATAATTGATTTAAATTTGACCTATGCAATATTTAAAATAAATTATTTATTTATGTTTGATATATTGCATACACAAAATTTAATTAAATAGATATCTATACCGATATTATTTGTTACCACCACTAACACTAAATTGTTTTGTTGCAAACATGAATTTTCCGATGAAAGCGAATATAATCACTGTAGCATCAAATATACAGTAATTTTGACGATTAAAATACTGTATATTTATAATTACAGTTAATTGAATAATAAATAAATGAGAATTATGTCTTCCGTTAATTAAGTTTTAGTACTTACAGTACGCAGTTGTATTACTTATTACTTGCGTTAAAATATCTTCTGTAACTTTGTTTAATAGAGTTTTGTTTAAATTATTGTACTTCAATGGAGCAGCTAGAATTAATGCCAGGAAGCAAGTACTCTCGTGCACTTCTCGAGACATCCGAGGGGTCTTTATCTCGCATGCTACATACCTCGCAAATATTAATTGCAAAAAAAAACCGTTAGCACCGTTGGCACCGAACTGGTTTTCCTTCGCCCTAGCGCCCACTCCGCGGTCACGAAGCGCGAAGACGTCGTCGCGACGGACGTTGCAGTTAGTGGAGCGTACAACCGTGTGCACCGTATCCGGCGAAACATCGTGAAACACGAAGAGCCAGCTACGGCCAACAATAAAACACCAAGGGGGAACAGGTGGTCACGCTCCGCTGACCCGCCATCCATACTCGAGACCGAGATGGTTTTTTTCTAAGAGACGCCCGGTCAAACACCCCCCCCCCCCTCAGTGCGGGAATGTAAATTCGCCGGGAAGACAGCGTACACGAGTACGGTCCAGTACGGTTTTCTTCGCCATGAGAAAGACAAGATCGAAAGGCAGAACAAATCGGTCTTGTCGTGTTAAAATTAAAAAGAAAGAGGAAAAAAGGATTATTACAGCGCATAATTGTGCTCTTAATTGTGTACTTAATTGTAGTTAATTCATAGATCATAAATAAATATAAAAATTCTGTCTTTTATAAATTATTTTTTTAGTACCTACAGTATTCAGTATTGTATTATTTATTGTTTCTAGCATATCTTCCGTAATTTCGTGCGTAATTTAATAATAATTTCAATTACTGTATTTTAATGAAGCAGTTAAAATTAACATATTTATATTTTTAACAGCTTCTCTTGCGTATAGTAAATTCGTCGCGAGTTTGAAATTTTCTATAAAAGCTACAGCCTTTGTTTAAAGTCGCAAAGTGCGGCATTGTCGCGCGTAGAGATGAATAAAATTTAATGCTTCTTGAAGTTGCATCAAATATCATTAAGAGCGGAACTTTCCGAAATGACTTTTTTACGATTCTTTTTAACTTCTGCACTTTGCAGCTTTTTTGCATATCGCGAAATTCGTGGCTCTCGAAATTTTACTATCTCCATAACATTTATATTCATCGCGCTCTTGCGCAGAAAGATATTATACCTTCATACACTGCAAATCCACGTGTTATTTTCGCTGAGGCTCTTCTTACACATTTCTTGCCGTTTTAAATCACTTCATTTTCACGATTGAACGTATCAACTTTTTATTTAATGCGATTAAACATGTTAAATGACGTAATTTAACACGCAAGAAACATGTAAAAAAAGCTTCAGCCAAATGTGTCATTTTTAGACGTTTATGCGTGTAAAAATAATACTTATACTTAGATTTGCAGTGTAAGTCGGCTGCTGCAGCGAGATAGCTGTTAAAAACACGCTGAAGGCACAATCACCTACCGCGAAATTTTTTTATTGCAAAGTGCAAAACGCAAAGTGGTCGCGGCGCATAAGAAGCGAGGGAAAACTCGCGTAATCCTATCCGTCAGACCTGGCGGTAACTGGCTTAAGCTTCGCGAAATTATAACGTGACCCACTTCTATAACACGGAAAACGCGCGTCAGTTACCTATCGCGATCTTCGAAAAACCACGAGAAAGCACGCTGCGCGTACGTACGCGAGAAATGCAGCAAAATTTACACGCTCGAGTTACGCGCGAGCCCCTTCGTCCAACAATGAAGTCTTTAACTATCCGCGAGTCGCCGGCAGTTCTATTAGCATGTAAATGAAGGAAGTTGAGTAACGCAAATCCACAGGCGGCTTGTGTATGCACTTGGGACGCGTTGCGTCTGGAGGAACAAGCAGACGAGGGGGAATTCATGCGCTAGAAATGTGTTTCACTTTTCCGTCAGCCATGGACGATGGATCAACTCGGCGCGCAACTCGTGGCGCTTCGCGTTCTCGCTTTAGTAAACTGCTTTTCGTACCGCATCGTTCGCCGCGGCTAGGAGAAAGTGCGGCATTTTCCTACGCCGTTCTTCTCGCCGCTGCAAAATTTCTGCATCTAAATTATTCTAAAACAAAGGACAACGTTTGCGTGGTAATAATTAAACTCCTAGGGATCCCCGTAGTGTCCTGATTTTTTAAACTCATTCTATTTTTTTAATAACAACGTTTTCCATCAGTAGAATTAATAATAATGTAAGAATTGCAATTAGGAAAATCGTTAATTGCGGATGAAATCGCTAAAATCACAAGTATTAGTTTTTTTGTCGTTGAACGAGTTGTACGAGAATATAATCGCACTTGAAATCTGAAAACAAGTTTGTTGATTATCTCCAACAGACTTGTTCGCTTAACAGAGAAAGGGAATGTCGCAATAGTACACAGATACGTTGCGTCTTCGATACCGGCGATTTCTTCGACGCGGAGGATATCCGCTACCGTGACTCACAGAGCCCGGCACACAACACATCTCAGCACTTAAAAAATTTATACTAAACTTTCTACTATCTCTCGATACGTTTCACATCCCGGAGAGAGATGGACGCGGGGCGCAGTGGCCCAATTCGCGGCGGAAAAAGGCTTTTCGCGACGGAGTGGCGGAAAAGCGATTCAATCAACGGAAACAAAGGGAGCAAGATTGGTTGAAAATGCATCCTTTATGTATCCCGCTTTTCATGCAATGACTGCCGTTTCAATCGTCGCAAAATGGACGCGTGCTATTGCTTTACGATCTGCGACAGATCAATCCAGCACAATAACAGGGCATTTGCCGTAACCGCGCAAGGGATGGAAGAGAGGAATGCGAGGACTTCTAGTATAGTGTACAAAGTTAAAACATTTTTTTAAAAATGATATTATATTATATAGGTATTAAGAAAATGATGAATTGATGTTGTATCATCAATTAGTCATTTTCTTTATCACATGCGCGTTATTTATAAAATTTTTTTTTTAGAAATATATATATTTTCTATATTATTTTATATTACTGTACATATTATCTGCAGCAAAATCTCTGGCATTCTACGCGTAGCATTCATCAAATGTGATAACAGCTATGCAATGCATATAATACATCTTTTGAACGATATTAATATACCGGGTTGCAATAACGTTGATGATTTTTTTGGAAACGAGCGAATATATTCGCTAAATTTTAGAAAAAATTGTATCGCATTGGTTCCGATAAACCCCGCGCAAAATGAAAATAAGGTAACATTTACCGATATATGCAAACGATAGTGATGTAACGCGGGCCGTGAAGCATTATTTGGCTTACAATAACCGGACAGCGCTCCATGTCCGATATTTGGCCTATTTGGGTCACGGTAAACAGCGGGATACGAAGTCCTGGACAAACACATGCAGAATCGGTATTCAAAGCCCCAGCCTGCCCTGTTTGCCGCGCACAAAGAGATCGCGAACGATAACGTACAACGTACGGAACTGTTGCGCGACGAGACTAGATTCCATTCCCGGGGCAAGTTAACTTGTACTAATCTAATACAAGGCTTGAGGTCGACCTCTTTCTGGTACCGCTGACTGGCTGAATGATCCCCGCAATGCTGCATCATAGACGTCGTAACGAATCCCGCGCACATTGCACGCATATTCCGTGTTCACATGACTAAGAGTGCATTTTGATGTTTCTCGCAACTGATGACTTAATCCTTCCACGTGCTAATTAATTGAATAGAGATGTTCGCGATTCTCCATTCAACTCTTCCCTTTTGTATTAAATGTATTCCCTCGTGTGTACCGTGCGAAATATATACCGTGTAGTGTTATGGTGGTTATTTTAAGTAAAATGTACAGAACGGAATATTTTCTCGTAGGGGAGAGTTGGATATTACCGAGCCCCTAAGAATTGAAGCGTATATCTAAGCTTAGAAATGTTTCAAAAAAACAAAATGTGCAGTTTTAGATAGGTAATTTATTTGGCTATCCATATATAATAGTAATAATCTTCAAAGTTAAACACAAACTAAAATATTAACAATTTTCCAAAAAATGAGAAAACGCGGTATTACCGAACTGGTCTGATAATATCGTGCCTATAAAAATTACTCTGGCTTCAGCCAGTGATATGAAGTAGAACACAATAACAAAATGTTTTTTTTGCAACCTAATTTTATAGTGTTTTAGCCTATCAAATGCGTCAAATTTAATTCTGTAATGTAAATATTATATTACTCACCTCTTATCGAAACTACCAGCAAAATTACAGTGAATAAGCAGAAAATCTTGCAGAGCGCAGTGTCTTCACATGGACGGCCGGAACGAACTGACAGCGCATTCGCGGGGGGTATTCCGTGTTAGTCTATGATATTAAGATCATTGTAGGCGCGTAATACAAATAGTTATTGAGTTAAACAGTGGCGCGGAATTGTCAACCGCGCGGTAATATCCAACTCTCCCCTATATCTCGTTTTGCCAACAAGGAGATGACATATTTTTCTATATTTTTCTGTTAAAGAACATCTTCCCTTTTGCGACGGCATCCTTCGCTAATTCTCCAGAAGATTTCAATCTCTTTTGCGTTCTTTCACAGAACACTTTTCTCTTACAGCCTCAAGGCAATACGCTGATATACGATTTAACTTCATCTTGACGATAATCACCAGAAAAATATATATAAGTAATCTTATCTTTTTATATTTTTTTAAATTGCCTCACTTTTATCAAATATTATTGTTAGCTTGATCTAAGCTTTAAAGTTGGTTTCAATTGCGTCTAGTTAAGTCGATTTATCGTCACCTTAGATTATCTTAACTGGGATCAAATTCAGTTATCAATCAATACAATATGAATAGACTATAAAAGTTTAGAATAAAATTGATGCTTTACAAAAATAAGTAACAATAATTAATAATTGTTAGTGGTTCTTAGATAAAATATCTAAAACCAAAATCGTTTTTTTTTGTTTAAGCTTATAAGACACATATTGAAAGAATTTCCGTATATATTACTTTTTTACACTTTTCCAATTAATATAATAAGTATTTAATCCTGCATGGAAGAAAAATATTTGAGAAGAGGATAGAAGGGCTTTATAGAAATAAAACAACATACTTATTAACTGTATAATCATTTTTTCCCTATTTTCAAATAACTATTCATTTTTATTTACTATTTTTTTACTCGTTTATTTCTTATTATTTATATTATTTATTCTCGCTTATGTATTTATTTGTATTTACGGAATTATTTGATAAATGTCACGTAGCTGATGTATCTCGTAATTAGCGTTCTGTTTTATATATAGGACAACAGAATACGCCAATAAATGGCGCGTCGATAAAATGAGCTCTGTACGCGTGTGACAAATTGATGAGTAATTGCAGATACAGGACATAAATATTTATCCTAATTGGTTCCAGCCTATTCATTTTAATTTAAGTAATGGATCTGTGAGATGTTATATATTTATTTGTATAATATTCTCATAAACTTTTCATGTACATCTGACGCAATATTCACGAATCTATTATTTGAAATAAAATTCATAACTTTAAAATAAAATTTAATTCATCACTTACCAATACGATGCGCAACAGCCGAGTAATCTACGCCGCAAATTGCGATGAAACTGTAACATATAAACGTAACAGCCAAATTACAACAACGGTCAAAATGTAGCTTATATTAAAAAAAAAAACAATTATTGTGTGCATGAAATTTTTTATTCAAATGAATACATTTAATAAAAAATAAAATAATAAAATTTTATATTTTCCAAAAAAAGTTTTCTCTTTCTCTCCCTTCTTAAGTATAACATTCATAAATTTTTATTAAACGAAAACCTTTCTCTTTAATCCTTATTTTTTGAATTATTCAAATGACAACAATTCAGTTAAAGGAAAATGTGTTAATTTTAAAAAACAATATATAGATAATTAAATACTCACCCTAAGAGAGGTTGCTCCACCTGATGCCTTTTCTAGATCTGCTCCATCTCTCAGTTGACAGGGATTGTTGCACTCACACAACATTCGCAAAAACATGGGTAATCGCGCATGAACTAATTGTCAAAATACTGACTATTGCACGGCACTCTCGAAATTAAAATTTACGATAAAATATCTCTTTGCCACTATCTGTTCGTTTGACTGTTGACGCACGAATAATAGCGCGGCGCAACCTTGTATAAATGTATACGCAAGGCTGTGACAGCGCGTTGTACGTCAGAAAAACAAACAAGGCCGCGCGCCGGCCGGCCGAATTGTTGTCATCCTGAAAAACATTGAAAATGCTTTATGAGATAAATTTATTTCGAATATTCTGTTCTTGATACGTCAAATTGAACTCAATTATGGGCTAATGCATTAAATGTCATGTTTACGTACTACGCTTGTTCGAAAATACTACTTTACGTAAATTTGATTTATCGCTATTGCTTTTTTTGCCAAATATTTCCGCACCGAGAGCAACGAAATCATGACTTTAATCAATCAAAAATATATCTGCGTAATAACTTTTCCGTTTGCAATAGCTATACACGAAGAGAATTTTTCGTTATATTTTACCGTTAAATTCACTACAAATGTGGGACAACTTGGCAACCAATCAAGTTTTATCGTAACGATAGAAATTTTTTAAACATACAAAACACATTTTACAACGTAATAAAAATTACCAAGCAGATTGATAATTTCTTAAAAATTATTGAAATTTTACTATATATTTTAATAAAATTAATTAAGCATATTTTATATTTTATTTTGTAATAGATATTAATATTTTTTTATTATACTACAGATATTAATCAGAATAGCTCGCATAAAATTCTTCGTAATACATGTTGTCCCACAATGTTTTTCAGGATAAATTCTAAGGGAAAATTCTCTCTGTGTATGCAATCAGTTTGTTCGATTAAGGCGTTTTCTTGAAATGTGTTAAGACATTTGCTCGAAATACGTAAGATGTAATACGACAGACTCGCTACTCATAGGTACACGTCGTTAATTCCATGCACGGTATTGTCCTTATTACGATATTAGGTTAAAACTATGTTACGTCTTCACTCGTGCAACGGAATTACAACTTCCGATTGTCGGCGCTGCCGCGCCGCTTTATAAAGCGTCGCTTATGCGACTAGTCGACACAGTGTCACGAACTACCTACGGGATTTAATAGATACTTTGGACATGCTCTCTCGGGAGGCAAAGTAATAAGGAATATGAGCGAGCTTGCCAGAAAATGACGTGCCCTGAAATAAAGGCTATAAAAGCAGAATATGATTCCATGAGGCAAAGCGAGGAAGTTACCATTACGTTCATTCGAGTTCTTGGCAGTTGGATAAGAAAGAATGTCTAAAAGAATTTTTCCGTGTTATTAATTCTTCTGCAATTTTAAATTGGCGTGAGATAAAATTTTAGATTTTATGATATTGTAAAATCATAGCTGAAGAAAGTAAAATTACATTGGGTACATCCCAAAACTTCTTGAATATTTGAATTATATCTGCTAAACATCTGAAGAAAACTTTAAATGTTTAAATTTCAAAGTTTACTTATTAGAATCAAAAGGTTAAATTAATTGCAGATTTAATTTATGTGAATTTACTGGTGCAACATGAAAACTGTGTTTTAAGACTGACAAACAATCGGCGTGCAGTTTGATGAGTGGAAAAAAGTATACAAATATATATATATATATATTCACACAAAATATTATCAAATATACTACAAAGGTCCGACCGAAAATGGCATTCTCTCTATTTAATGGCATTTCTTTTTCTAGGATTTATATGTCGGTCAAGTTTTACTTATTACTGTTTAAATTTAGAGTTTTTATTTGATATTTGACTTGTTAATATTATGAGTTAATTATACTGACTGAATTTCTCTCTGTACCCCTCTAATATGAAACATACTTCTACATTGAAAAAAAGATTCGGTAATAATCATATCTAGCCTGATCACAGTTACTAACATAAGTGCTTTAGTGAAATAGTTTTAACTCAATCTTTAAGTGAATATACTCAAATAATTTGGTAAATATTTCAAATAATCATAGCAAGGCTTGGTATTTGTCTCCAAGGCTTGGCGATTATTACCAATTTATGTGGTGCATATCACTAAAAAACAATTTTTTTACATAAATACTATGGTAATTATCAAATTATTTGGTAATTATTACCGAAGTATTTAGCATTACTTACTAAACCATTTAATTGTTTCAAGTGTTTCAACTGTATAAAAAATATGTCTTGTTAACTATTTTGTAATTATTATCAACCGCTTGGTAACAATTACCATATTTGTTACTACTTATCAAATAATGCGCTAAAACGCACAACCAAATGCGTTTAAGTATTACAAGACTTTTTTCTCTGTGTTCAATGCGGCATAATCGATACGTCACGAACGTTTAAAAAGCTGATCTTTTGTTAGCTTTTAGGACATGCGCGCAGTCTCTACATGCATTAGCGACAAACTGATAATTGTACTTTCTACGATTACTTTCTAGAATTAGAGTCACCGGTATGCGTCCAGTGAACGATACCACCTGCACGCTACCGCAGCAAGCGCGTTCGTGCAGCAAACGAGGCGTTGAATAGCGGAATAATACCAGCCTACATATTATGGAAATTGAGTAATTGCGATCGGACTTTGGCACGACTTCGTTTCATTCACACCATCTAATCGAAATTGCTTTCGTGAAATCTGAAAATATATCTCGCGCCTGCATTCCTTATCACTTGAATGCACTAAGCAGTTTCTACTTCATATAAAAAATAATTTATTTTCCCCGAGAAGTTTCTATTATTTTTTTTACAAAATTGGATACGAACGGTATTGAACTATTTCAGCGCACAGTCGGGTAAATAACAAAAAGATTGCGCAAAGATCTGCACGTTTTGATCATCCTTGACCGACTATACCGCATCTTCGCACAACGTTGCTAACGCAGGATGAAAACTTTTAATAAAGCTCGTGCTGCATTGCGGACTGGAGTTTTATGTTATACTCCCTAAGGTGAACAGGCTCGTAAACGAGGTCATCTTCAGCACAATGTTGAAAATTATGTTTGGATGTATATAGCGAGCTGTATCCATTCCCAAGCTTTCGGTCGATACGTGTTTTCTCATGAATATCAATCGGCAGTATACTGATATTGTTGACTTGAAATATTTATATATATACGATTACTTCTTTTTCATAACTTTTATTTGCATTTATTGTTATAAATATTCTGTACTTTTATACCTTAACGAAACTAACATTTTATTTATAAATACAAAACAATCAGAAGCCAAGGCTAATTTCTATTTATTTACAAGCTTTGTACTTTTATTGCAATAGTATGCATTTTTGTAACGATATTGTGCTTTTTGTTGCAGATCGAGCGGGAAGATCTAACGGTCAGAAATGACGCGAAGAAGAACGTTTATCTTCGTATTGGGAGTATGTACAGGTGAGTTCTAGTTGCAAAAAAAATGCAATTCTCTTTATTTTTCACAGTTATTTCCCATTTACGAAAAACTACAGAATGAACGTTAACGCGTTGCCTTGAATTATTCAGAAAAGAAAGGGAGAACGGTTTTCTAAGCGGATTATGTACGCGCAATTTTTATTTCGAGTCGTACAGCGCGCGCAGCGCGGCGGCGGATTGCCATTCTCGAAGAGAATGGGCTAGCATCTCTCGGCCGCATCCTGTTGCATTGTGAACTCGTGATGTAAAGCTTGCCAATCGAGGTGACTGCACCAAGTACTGTTAGGTCTACTGCAACGAGCATGCCTGCAAGAGTTAACTGTAACTTGGAGCTTATCAACAAAATTTTCCGTCCCACCTCGAGACGCGAGATCGTTACCTTTCGGTTTACGGCTTTACGGTGAACGTGAACGACGCGATCTAAATTTGATTACTTTCAAATATGAGCGAATAAAACTCTGTAATATTTAGTTAAGTTGTCTGAGGTAAATGTCGCAAATGCATGTTACCCGGATTACGGATGTATATGCGTTAAATATCTTACACACGTGTATCTATTTGCATACAAAACGTATTTGCATTTCTTCAGAAGGAGTTAAAGTCTGACGACGATAGAGTTCTCGCGAATTTAATTAATTAGCTGGAATTAATGTCTGTAAGATAAGCCCGGTGATGCAATGGGTAATAAGGTAGATAATTATTTTAACGATGTTTCTTTTCCAACGTCGTGGGCTATATATTTCCCACCTAGAGAGAAATGAAGAAACTCAAACAATATTGCCTGCCTTTTTTAACGTCATTGCAAAATGAAAAAATCGTACACGCATATATAATTTTATGTACATTTAAATTAACTCTTTTTAAATGTATTGTTGAGCAAAATGCTATGTGATATTAGGGAACAATGTGCAAATTCCCAGTAATTACCTTAAAGAAGTCGCGTGTAAACTAACGAGTTAAAAGAGACAACTATTATTAAAAGACTTGCGCGCTGCATAAATAAATGCCTCGTTTATTCGAATCATCTTGTTGCGAGACAAGAAATGTTTAATAAATAATTATATAACTTTCACGTGCATCAAGATTTAATTAGTTTATTATTAACCTATATAATTAGTTTAAACGATAATATTATATAATATTACATGATGGTAATGGATGAAATGTCTCTTTCATCAATACCCCGATATATGTATTTCTACCGTAATTTATTATATAAATATTTCGATATTACATAAATATTATACAATAGCTATTTCCAGAGACGGATATTATTCAATACGAGATTTACACATAAAGAGATATTATTGACACAACAATCTCTTGACAGGATAATCACATTTAAATGCATACTTTATTCCAATTGTATTTTGAAATAAATTTCAAGTATAAACTGCTTTAAAATATACATTAACTTTTCAGTTTTTACTTTATTAAATGTCCATATGATAGGACTCGCAAATTAAAAATAAAGGAAATATTTGGTTCTTATATGAAAGAGAACTGAACGAGAAAACACGGTTTAAATGTCAAGATACGCGAATCTGGACAGTAGATAATTAATTATGTATAAGAAAAGAAACGAGGATTTTTTATCTTTTCTTTTAAATAACCAAGTTCGAGAAATCGATACTTTGTCATAAAATCTTCAGCATCCGTCGGAAATGCATCGAATATGAGTATCGAGGTAGAAATCAGGTGGAAAATTCTCCGCGCTGGGAATCCGCATCAATAAAATAAATATTTATCTCGGCTTCGCGCAACGTTCACGGTGAGGACTAGTCGTCTCTCGTATCGACGTAAATCAGCAAAACACGAGGACACACTCGAAGCCCCCTGCATAATTCCGAAGGTCTGTTTAATATTCAAACGCACGCTCTCGCCGCGCGATCGCGCGAATACTTTCAATTTGCAGAGCGCAAACTGTATCGTAGAACCTCTCGTGAATAGTTCCGAAGGAACCCAGGCGGTAATTCCACGGACAACCGGTTTTTCGATCCATTAAACGTCTCGTCTACGCACGCTACATTTTTCTCGCATCGCGCATCTCGGTGGAAATAAAACCAGTTGTCGTTATTGTCGATGAGCGCGCAGGAACTTTTGTTTTCGTGCGTCAAGCGAACGATACTTATTGCGGATTACTAACCATAATTCACCGGTTTATTGTCAAACGTGTGACTTAGATTACGTGGAGTAAAAACAATTAACGCGTTACACGTGAGAACCAATTTACTGCTAAAAGCTTTCCCACACAATTTTTAATGAATGTTTTGAAAGCGTAAATCTCTTGTGAATACAGCTTTTAAAATATAGCATATAAATATGTGTGTGTTAATTATTTCTATCTTCTCTCTAATTATCTTTGACAGATTGATGAATTAAATCTTGAATTATAGACGATGGAAATAATAAAAAAGGCTATTCACTTTTTTTAGAGTTTTTCTCTGAAGCGTGCTTATTAATTTACAACGATTTAATCCGTAAATAAATCATTCATAATCAGTTTATAAAAACCAATTATTTTTATTACGCGTTATTATTTGTTCCACGCATTACACGCATTACATTACTTCAAGTGATATAAAATCAACACTCAGAAAAAAGTGTAGCATCAGATAGTACAATTGTGACTCTTCTACAAATAATAGTACAAATAGGGACAGGGATAAATTGTAGTAAATGAGTCTAAAAAATTGTTCTAAAAAATTATTCTCAGATTGTCTGAAATCAATTGACAAACTGTTTAAGACTGTAAAATATTATAATATTAATTCGCGCGTTTGTTTCACAGAATCACAGTTTTTGTGTTTGCATGTGACAAAATAAATTTGCTACAAAATTGTAGTTAATCGGTGTATTTCATATTTTCTATTACATTACAATTTAAAGTTACTTATCTGACAAAATAAATTTATACATATATAATTGATACATACATACAAATAAGATTTGAAATATTAGGGCAAAATTGGCATATTATTAGAATAAATATAATTAATTGTTGTAAGCGCGTTTTTTTTTAATAAACTGGAATATATAAAGTAGTAAAAGTAATTATAAGTTCGACGCGCGAATTCTATACGATATCATTGGTCAACTTCAATAAACGGTTCTAAAATATTATGATTCTTTTTTTCAACATTCTCGTATTATAATTTTCGATTTTAATTAATTTTAGGCAACGAATATGATATTAAAGTACCATACGGTGATCGTAGAACCCTCTATATTTTTCGAGTAAAAAATAATCGTAAATACAAAATAATAATTGTATCTTCAAAAGAAATAAAGTTGTAAGATCGACCTTTGCTATTTCAGGCACCTTACTACTACTCTTTAATAATGCAGTGGCGGAAGTTACGGAAGCATCGATCGCATCCGAGAAATTTGAGTCCCAAAAATTATCGACTCCCCATGGATCTACGACGATTCTAACCAGAGTCTCTTCGATCCATCAAAATCGATCATTTGCCGAAAACGATGGAAGAGATATCGAGTTGACGAATCGAAAAACTCACGACACGGAAGATGGATCGCACGATAGTGTCATCAACGGCGCAAATCAGGATGGAGAAAAAGTCGATGTGTCAACACACGCGAATTCGCAGGCGGAAAAATCAAGCGATGATTTCGAAAGTTCATCGTCGGATGGAAACAGGAAGCCGCGGTACGGAGAGATCGCTGAAAGCACCGGGAAAAGCACCAGCACGAAAGTCGTCTCCGAAGATCTCCTCAGACTCTCCAGGAAGAACGAACTAACTGCGGCGACCGCAAAACTGTCTTTCAACGATTCGAAACAGGACAGTAAGAACCCAGAGGATGACACGCTTCACGAATCTTCCAATCGTGAAAAAATATCCAATGCGACCAAGCTCGTGTCGCCAAATACGAAGGAAAAAGTTGTCAACGAGAAGTTAATCGCGAACGTTATGGAAACCTCGGAATCTAAAGAGGCGGGAAAGGAGCCCTCCGTCAAGTATGAAGAGGAAAATAACGTAGCTGCGAATAAACAAGAGATACCGACCGTCAGGTCTATCTTTTCGACGACTCCGAAATCGACGTCGGAAGACACCGTCAGATCCGACGAAAAGAAGGACAAAATTATAAAGTTCGAGCATAAAGAAGTTGTTTCGAGAAAGGACAAGAATACAGTTTTGACTGACTTGAAAGAAGAACTGGAAGATCATACGACGGGGGCTCGTGATCGGGAATTAACCACAGCGCGCAGTGAAAATTCCCCGGGATTTAAGAAGAGCGCGAATGTAGGAACGACGGCGTCTGAAGCATTCGATCTAGAGAAGATCGACGAAAAGGGACACGAAGGAACCGTCTCGTTAGTTAACGACACTTACGTGAACTACAATCACTTTTATAAGACTGTGACGGAGAAGAATCCCAAAGCTAGCACGGGGAATCGTTCGATTGACGCGAGCGAATCGCGCGAGAAAGGCGACCCGAAAGAAGAGGTGGAGATCGTTAAGAACGTAACTCACCTGCCGGTACAGAGGATCGTGACTATCACGAACGATACAGCGAGGAACGATTCTCACGTCAGTGAATTGAGTAATCAGGAAGGAACCGCTTACGCGAAGAAAAAGGAGACTAGCGCGACAGATGAAAATCACCGTGAGCAAAGCGTAGATTCCTTCATTTCCAATGCAACTGCTAAGAGTGCAGATGGTGTGGAAGAATGGAGATCAATAGGGGAGCCTGAGAGCCAGGTAAAGTTGCCCGAGACAATGACTCAGAGCGCGCGACTCGAAGAGCGTATCTCGTCCACTCTTGGAACCACTCCTAGTCCAGTTCCGCAAGGCAGAACTATCGGATTTTCCGGAGTCAACGAGTTTCCGAATATCGAAGTGAAATCTACAGCCTCGACGAGAACCGTCGACGGGGGATCGTCGGTCACTCAAAGCCTGCGAAACAGCACGGCAAAAATAGATCAAAGACCTTATCCGTACCTAAAATCCAGCAGGGAGTCGTTTCAGGCGATAACCGAAGCTAGTTCGAAACTGAAAAAGGAAGGTGATGACGTTACGGAGGAAACTTCCGCTTACGAGAACACGATCGGGAGAGGGGAGTCCGAGAAGAAGCTCGTTGTCACGGAACCTTCGGTCGTGATCGAGAACAGCATCCAACAGCATAAGCCGAATAAGAAAAATGTAAACGAGTCCACGAATTCCACGACAAAGAGTCTCTTCTCTTCGACGCCGGTGACGGCGATTCCGATTGTCTCGGCCGATGTTGGATCAACGAACGAAACTTTGTCGGAAGGATTTAACGGCAGCGCGAAGGCGACGGAAATGAAACGCTCGAAGTCGAACGAGAATGACACGTCGGGTACGAAAGAGGCGGAGAAAGTGATTGCAGGCAGAGACGAAGGCTACGACGTGACTGGAAACGGAATAACGGAAGTGAGCCTGACGCCGGATGGCAAGGATGCGAAATCACATTCCGGCGAAGCGACGGAATCGTCAACGTTGCACTCAACGGAAACGAATACGTCTAAAACAGTGTCTCTGAATACCGACGTTCAGATGGAACCGGAAGAAGCTATGATGATCCGCTCGACTTTCATCGTTACCGAATCGACGAGCATGGTTCCCTTGGACAACGACACGACGACGGAAGCGAACAAGTCCAAAACTTGGACGACGTCGGCGGCGGAGATCAATACGATCGCTGCGACGGTTCTCGAAAATTCCACGGAATCGGCGCCGAGGACGAACGTCACGCTGCGATCTTCATCGAGTGTTAATCAAACCACCGAATCTCCCTCTGTCACGTTAAATCCCGACGAATCCTCAATCCCGACGACCACGTCCGTCGAATTCGAGTTCGTCAGTCTCACGGAGGCGATATCTCCGGGAATTAACGCGACCGAGAGGAGCGTCGAAGGGCGAACCTTCGAGGAGCAAACGACGCCTTCGAGGGCGACGACGATTCAAGATCCGTCCGTGACGAGCAATTCGACGGAGGACGCGGTCACCACGATGAAATCGGAAGAATCCACCGAACTTCCGGTGACGACCGAAAGCGGAACTCCGACGACGGATCAAGTGTCGGGTGTGCATCACGCGGACAACGAAACTACTAGAGATCCTCAAGATACTCCGACCACTTCTGAGAGCCAAAGTAATCGCACGGAGTTCACGAGGAGCGAAGTTACTGTAAGCGTTATCGATCTCACCAGCGTCACCACCGCTGATGCCACGGCAGCCTCCGGCGTTACGGAGGATCCTCTAAAGTCTATAAAGGATTCAAGTTTCAATGCGAACATCACCGAGACGTCCGCTCCAGGCGCGACGGAACTTCCGCCGAACATAGGCGTCGCGACAACGACGAACGTCACAAAGAGCCCTTCGGCTACGAGTACTTTGGAGCCGATAGCACCCTGGAACACAGCGGGTTTCACGGAATCGCCTGAGGAGGAGGTAACGGAAAGTATTCAGACTCTGTCATCGGATGAAATCACGTTGCTGGTTAAAATAATCATCGAGGGCACCTTACACGAGGTCTGTCCTCGGCTGGAGGATCTGAAGAAGGCGCTCGCGGACGTCCTCAGAGACGGACTGGACAAGTAAGTGATCTGCGAAATTCTTTTTATTTTTCTTTATTTTTCTTTATTGAGTATGAAATATTTTTTTAAAGCTGAATATATGGATGTACTTATTATTATTATTTATTTTTAACTACTATTTTCCATCTAATATTATCTCATAAAAATGTAGTATATCAACATTTTTCACACATTTAGATATTTAAATCTTTGCAATTAATAATTTACATACCTTTGTATGTTAGAAATAAATAGCTCTTTTGTTATATAGATTACATAATAATAGTAATAAATTAATAGTAAATGCTTCCAAAATTGCTCTAAACTCATTACAGAATGTAAAAGTTTAGATTAATATATAGTAAAATTCTTCTCTTAGCACACTCAACTTTCAACTAAGATAACTAAAAATGCATCGTCACATATAATATAGCGTGGAATACTTCATTTTGCAGGCCCGTGCAGTCGAGACAAATTATCATCCGTCAGAATCCTTGTCGCGAGCAGAACTCATCGCCGACACCCACAGAGGTTTCCCTAATCCCGATCCTGATTTACGTTGTCGACGAGGACAACAAGTTCGATGCCGCCATGACGAAGATTCTACCAAGTTTATACAAGGTGTCTCTCAACTTCCCAGTGAGAGTAAGTTGAAAACGGCGGAGAAGGTCTCAGGCGCGGATTAGAACATCGTGGCTGTCGGAACGTCAACACAACTCCATTATAACTCTTGTGTGTTTCGGCACGTCTCGTGAAAATTCAATCTCCCCGATTATCAACTTATCATTAGACTCATTCACGTCGCTCGCGAGTAGGTCGGTTATCGTTCAAGTTTCTACGAAGCGCCCCTTCTCTATTAGCTTTCTCTATTAATCGATCGATGCGCCGTATCAAAGTCATTGATGTTAAACGCAATGGCACAGTTATCGAAAGAATATCTCTATTAAATTTCCTTAGGTCATTCATTCTTTCCAGATACACAAGTTTCTTCTGGTATCGGAAGCGGATTCCGGTAACGCCATAGCGGTCGTCGTAGTCTCCTCCGTGGCCTTCATTTGCCTGGTCCTTTTAGCCGGCCTTCTGGTAAGCGTTTTAATATCTATACGCATCATATTTAATTTATGACGGACATTGACGCTTGACATTCGAATCTTTTACGCAAACGTGCACGTGAAATAAAAGACGCATCATAGAAATTGTTCGGCATGCCACTTATCACATATAAGATTGACTTTATTTTATTTTTTTTCGCTATCTTCGCGAAGCGAGGATAATCGCGAGAATTTTCAAGCTTGAATCGTTCTACTTTATCTCGATCGTTTTTTTTTTAGAGTATAAATGTGTGTCGCATGCATTTTTTTGTCTGCCGTTCTCACACATTATGCGGCACGTTACTGAGAAATCGAAGCAGGAAATACTAATATTTCAAGATGACAGCTGCGCAGGTCCGCGAAAATCTATGCTCGCTGACGTAATCCTCTGCTGCTAAAAGTCGCGCTTGCGATAAACCTCCGTTCACGGGAGGTTTACATGTGTACGGTTCATCTCCGTCCGTTCGCCCGTCCATCTGTCCACACTCATAATTCTCTTCTAGTGTACGTAATACGCTCATCACATGTCTGTATATATATATATATATATATATGTTTTCATCTAGGAGGTGAGAGAAAGGATGTTCTCTCGTCTTCGTCGCGCGGATGACGAAGATAATGCGCTCTGCACGCGCATAATATTTCGCGGCACGAACGAGTTTTTTTTCCTCCTACTTTTGCGCTTATAATTAGATATAATGGCAGCTTATTATATGGTTCTTTTTTTCAGTTGCGCTTATCTCCACGTTCCGTTTATTCGTATAATAATACGCGTGCACACGCGCGGTTGCGGTTCACGTGGAATGCAAGTTGATCTCTTCACGAGAAATCAAGAGGCTTGCAAATTATACTCGTGTAATAGATATTTTATTCATATGTATAAGAATTAATAGGAAAAAATTTGAGTCTATTAGATGTTGGCAACATCATTAAACGCGAAAAATGATGGTTATATTAATATTGCTCGTATTACATAACTTTAATATTGGAACATGTTCTGTTATTATATCGATAATAGCATCGCTATGAGATCTACTACGTTTTCTTCGGCCATCAGTAACATTAATACCATGCTTCTTGCACAGCGTGCAACAATTAATTTTAATGAACGTATAACGCCAAGCGGAATCTGAACTAACCAAATTTAACGAATCAATTAATATTGAAGAGAAAGAAAATTACTGGTGGCCTCAGGAAATACAAAACGGTACTATCTCATTTTCGAAACTGTACTCTCGTGTACAAAAGCAATCTTACTTAATGAGTAGGCCAGATAACTGTATTAAACAAACAAATTTTGCGTGAAAAAATGTGTTACGACGTGAAAAGAAAACCAAGCGCATTTTTAGAAAGCTTATAATTTTTATAAGCTTTCTAAAAATACGCCTTTAATTATACAAATTGGTAATATCGTAAAATATTAAAAATAGTAATGATCACGGAACACGAATAACGATGATTATAATACGGTATTAAATCGCGGAATTAAAATCGATACGGTTTATTTTGAAAAGCGCTCAATCGAACGCGCAGACATGCGTGGGGCAATACTGTGAAGCGTATATATGTATTTGCAGTAACGTGTAATTAACGATATAGGAAAATTGACGTCGCGCGTCTTCTTACCGGAAGAAATGGAATGTCATTTGCACACGCGATTGTCCAGCCTTGAATGGCTGATTAGATTGACTGGCAAACGGCGTTCCACACTTCATCAGCGTCGCTGCGCCGTGTTTTCTCGCGGTTTTTGTCGAGCATGCGAATGACGATGTCGAAATGGCCCGCCCGGCTATAACGTTTATTCTATTTTGCTGACCGTCGCGAGATTTCCTCGATCTCTTTTCAGATATGTCGGTCATGTGGCGTAATTGGTAATACAAGTCGTTGCTTAATTGCAATGAAAAGGACTTATCAGAGAATGCGTGATTTACAATTATAATTGTTGCATTCGATCGACGCTGACGGCCAATCATTATATCTATTTAAAGCAGCCTCACTTTTTTTGCTTTATAAATTATATTTAAAAACGTAAGGGAATTACGTAAAATAATTTGCATCAGATAGTTGATCTGACTGATAATATAATTGATCTTCTTATACAATCATTTTTTGTTAAAGATGAAATAAGAGAAACACGTAATTATACAATAATTCTCCAATATACTGATTTGCTTAAATCGAAATTATAATTAATCTATAAGTGGCACACCTTTATCGTTTGTAAATATATTTTGCACGCTGGCGAACTCTGCAGTTTTTGATTCAGTGCATGGCCACTAAATTAACCGCCACCGCATTTCGGGATATCGTGAGTATTTGTAGACGAGTTGTATTGTTATACAGAGCGGAGTTGCAAAGTTGTGTACAGTAGAAGATCGCTATATCGGCTTTTGCTTTTCGTTTCGTCGAACGTAACGGCCGCTAACCTTAGGTGTATCTACTTGCAGTTCATAATGAGAAAGAGGCAAACGAGGTTCAATTACGGTGAACGGTGCCGGCCGGTATCCTTGGACGCCTACAGCCTCGACAGCGTTTCGGCGTACAATAGCGTAAGGCGCAAAGGTGCGGCAAGATCCTCCAAGAGAAGTTACGGCAACCCGACTTTCGAAGATTCGGTAAGTTCGAGAAGATTAATCGTAGAAGCCTTCAAGACTTCAAGTTTGAATTTCTCATTGTGCTATTAGGAATTTAATCTTATGTCTAATCGATGATTATAGTGTACCTACTACATCAGAGATATTTCGATCTATGCATATGTACCTTAGCTACATTAAGTTAATAAGTTATATAAATTAATTTAAAGATATTTTCTTGTGAGAAATACAAACTGGCGTCATTAAATATATCGATTATGATAACAGAGAAACTTTTTTTCTTTTTAATAGAGATTTTTTGATATTACTTTGAGAACATGTGTGCGTATGGCACATTTTATATAAAGAGACAACTTTTTTCTTCCAACAATGCATTTTTAGTAACATACAGTTATATATTTTCTATTACATTACAGCAATAATTTTCTTTCTTTATAGCTGTTACGTGTTACGAAAGTATAGATCTAAATTAATCGTTCAGGTAAACGATTGTGCAATGCAATAATATCGCCTGTATCCAAGTAGCAAAAGAGTAGCAGTATTCAGGCTAGCTTGGCAGTATAGATTCGATCGGCACATTAAAGTAAATAAACTATTGCCGCTTTGTTTGATTTCCGCCGTTAGGTTGCCGTTAGTTGACTTAGCAGTTGTTCCAAGCCAGTTGTTGGTAAACCAATAGTATAGTTAAATCATATGTCTATCTTTGTTTAATTTAAAGGAAAAACAAAAACATGTATATGATTTAACTATTAGTTAGTTTACCAACAGGTTAGAGCGACCCTTAGATTCTTATTAGAATTTTGCAGACGTTATTAAATAAATACAGCAGATCCTGCGTCAATTTCATTTACAATTAATATCTATGTTCTAGAACAAATTTAATTTTCATGGGTACCATGTACTTTGTTTAATTATAAAACGACGCGTATCAATAAAATATTATCTGAAAAGCATCTAGATGCTTTTAACAGTAGCTAGCTTTTAACTTTGTGTAAGTTAATTACACAAAGAATTATTTGCACATTTGTTAGAAATTTTTGTGAATTTTAGGCCGATATTCATTGTCGGTTTTTATATCTAAGATCATCTCAAGTACAATCTTAAGATATCATAAACCAATCACAGAATACCGGCCTTGATGTTGATTTATAAGTATAAAACGATGAGTACAATTATTATAAAAGAGAAAGAAATTGCACATATATTATCAATATTTCCAAATGTATTTTGATTTATTGCACTTTACTAAAGTTGAAGGTCGAACTTTCCCCAACTTAATATATATATACCTTTTTACTTAATTAAATTTAGAAAATTGGCAAATTTGAAGTATTTTTCAATCGATATCGAGTTATTTCCTACGTAGCGCTCGGTCAAAGGAAGTAAGACAGCGTTCTCTTCTGCACGAGCGAAGCTACGAGCAAAGCTTTCTATGAGAGGTATTCTCTTATTTCAGAGCGCCATTCCCTCTCATCCCCTCAATTTCGCCGGGCTTTCATCTTTCTGTAACGACGTTAACGCAATCAACGAAGAGTTCGCGGGCATACCCCAGGTTTCGGCGAAAATAGACGAGCTGCCGCCGGGCGCGGAGGTGAAGAACAGGTACGCAAATGTGATACCGCTTCCGGAGACGAGGGTACCGTTGCAGAGGCTGAACAATGACGCCTTGACCGAGTACATCAACGCTAGTTACGTGCGGGTAAGTGAGACGTTTTGTTCGAGCTGATTTTCGCGGGCGTGTATGTCCCTCGAATCGTACGTATCGCGTTGTTCACAAGGGATATACGTCTTTGTCGCTGCACGCGAGTTATTGCTGTTGAAGGCGTTTACGACGTGAGAAACATAAAACCATAAACCCGAGCTCGAATTCGAGCATGATTTACACCTAGGTTCCTGAATTACGGGTTCACATTTCCGCGTAATGTGAATTAATTAATTTGCAAATCAATAGCGAGCAACACGTCGAGTGAAAAATAAATGCGATCTATATACCTATACTCGTTTTACTTTTATGTGGACCATGGGAGAATTGCATAATTATCTATCTATGTCATTAGGATAATAGAGTGTTTATATGCGAGATCAGATTACGTCAGCCACGTCATCACAGTGAATGCTAAAGTGTTAAAGAGTAGCAAAGCGTTTTTGCGGTTGTGGGAATGGAATATTGCGTAACACGCGTCGCCGCGGGAAAGTGAGTGCATTGTATCGCGCAAGCTGGGAACTCAGATGCGGAAGCGTTAGGAATTGTTTACGGAATATAACTAGTTCATTTTCTGTAGCCTCAAAAGCTTCACAAAACGGAGTCAAAGAGGTCTAATCATCTCGCGTGCACAAGGTTACGAGAATACATTTGTGAAATATACGTACGCTTCTCATACATTTTAAAGGATTAGAAATCCCTGAAAAGCAGACAAGCTTCGCAATTTCATAAAGAGATTAAAGAAATTAAAATGATGATTTTTTATACATTCCCTCGCTAAAATATATGATGAAATATATTGTACATAGAATGACCAACCATCCCGAATTTTCCGGAACATTCCGATTTTCAGCTTTCATTAAAAGCATCCCAAAAAAACCGTAGACGGGACGTTATTTGTCCCGATTTTTTATATAACAAAATAAATAATATAAAATATAATAATAGATCGCATTAAAATTCAGGTCCGTTGAATTGAAAACATAATACTCAGCCAATCTGCAGTGATGGTAGAAAGGCTTCTCTTTGGTAGAAATAAAGCGCGGACCACACGCATATATAAGCAAGAGAACCGTATATATGTACCTACTGTTTTTTTCTGTGCGATAATGATTATTTATATTAAAAAATAATAAAAAAATTGACAAATAAATCACAACAGTCCTCTTTAAGAAACAGTATAAGTTTCATTATAACAAAATATCATAATCGTAATTGCGTTATAGTTATCTCACAATTCAAAAAAATTGAATTAAATTTGTTTTTCTTCTCTCCTGAAAACTGTGAATTTTTTAGTTGTGACAGTATTCCTCTCGGGATGCGTTAATATTACAAGGTATTTTTTAATCTAATGTACCAATAAAAATGTCCCGATTTTTTTTAAATTGATATCCCGAAATTGGCTGATCGAGAATTGGTCACCCTAATTGAATAATAAATAACAAAGTAAAAGATACTGATACAATTCGCATAGAAAGTTTTTTCGCAGCGCACGCTTTGGGCGATCTATGATATAATAAATTTCTAGACATAATTCTATTTTAATTCCATCTCCAGTTATAAATTATCTAAAGGGGTCTTAATATTGATACGATTAAGTTCAAGGATAGCTTTCGATAAATATTGTCTTAAAATAAAAAAAGTTAAAATTGTTTTGAATCATAAATTTGGTGTTAGAAAATCGCCTTTCTAAAATTTTTTCAGTTTATCTTTCACTAATATATATTTCTTTAGTTCGAGAGTACAATGTTTTATTTTAACTGTACTTTATTGAGATATTCACTGATTTTTGAACTATCTCGCATCAATATTAATTAGATTCATCTTAGTAAAACGCACCGCAATTGTTTAGTTCACGAAAGAATTTCGATAGCGGCAATCTGCAATAAAAGTAATACTCGAAGAAAAACCTGCGCACACGCGTAATCTCCTTCATTGCATAAATCGCAGGAGGATGTCGCGAATGTGTTATGTGCACGGTGTCGTAACGATTTACACGACGGACAATTTTATCCAATAAACTCAAGATGCGACGACGACTGAGCAATTTTCAATTTATCGCTTGGGAAATTTTTCTATAATTTATTTTTCTACAATATATTTTCGTACAAGAAACAAAAGGCCAGAGGAAAAAGTGTAGAAACACGCAAGAGAATCGTGCTTCTTTTTCTTCTCCCAAGTATCATCTCTTGCGGCGCCCGGCAGCAATCCCCATTTATCTCGTATGCGTTAAGACGCGCTTCCGTGTGGGATTCGACGTGGCAACGGACCAGATTTCTATTAGGAACGAATCGATCGATCAATAAGCGTACCCAAGCAGTATCGCTTCCGCCTTTGGATTGCTTCATATCGCGGATACAATCGAGCCGGCATTCGTATACGCTTCCACCTTATATATATACACCACCGTATATGTACAACGTGTATAGCGTACGTCTTGCAATTGCGGAGCGTGCAGGCATTAATGCGCGCCGAATGTGGTCGATGGAACGCAGCCTGACGTGTAATTAATTTCGCTCCACTGTCGATAAGGTCGCGTAATACTCCGGAAACACAATTGCACGTCTGAATAGAGCGTGATTGGTCGCGCACGACAATTATCTATAAAAAAAATTCTGCCGTTCTTAAAAATATAATATCATTAATTAAGATTGCTTTATGTGAACGTCCCGTAATGTTAGATTAATCGTAGCAGTAATCAATGAACGAGTGAGTTTTAATTTAAAATGCTAAAATAAAAAATGCGAGATAAATTGCATTTCTTTGATATCTACAGACACGTTAGGTTGAAGTTTCCGGCCAAGTAAAGAAAAGTAATTTCGTGTTTTAATTGATAATTTTATGAGTAACGTATTATATTAATATTAACATTAGTGATTAAATATTAGTAATTATAAATTGAAGAGAAAAATAAAGTTAATTCCTCATTTTCTTATTTCTAGACACAACGTATTGAAACTCGATAAAGAAGAAAAGGATGTTTAGTTTCACTGTTAGAAGATATCTAGAAATAATTACAGATACTATTGTATAGAATCTCAACTCTCTTGGATGTGATTTAAAAACGCACGTCTTTTTCTTAGGGGCCTAAGAACGCCACAAAGTACTATATCGCGTGCCAAGCGCCAATCGAGTCGACCGTTACAGACTTTTGGCGAATGATCTGGGAGCAACAGTGTAAGGTGATTATCATGCTGACCGATCTCGTCGAGAACGAAGTGGAGAAGTGTACGGAATACATTCCACCTTCGGAGGTAACGGACTGTCATCGGCTTTACGGTGACTTCCAAGTCACCCTGAAAAAGCGGGAAGCCAAGGAGAAGTACGCTATCTCTACACTTCATCTGAAGGTAAAGAACATTCCTAGTTACGAACCACTTGGTGATAAACCTCTTTGGAATCTAATCACTAACGCGTATTATTTTATAAACTCAATTATTAATTATATTTTCTCAATATTATTATTAAATTTTCTTCGCTTCAGTCTAATTATAATTAAATATCGAATACAAAGTAAATAATGTTCTTAATGAAATTCAAAGTATAATATACCGCAAGAGAGATCTCTGTGAAAATGATCCAATTATAACTCCAGCGGTAGCTGTATAGCAGTTCAAATATTCAAAGATAATCTTTTCAAGCGGCAGCAATTAATTAAATATGTTTTGCAGAACCTGGAGAACAATACGTTCCGAGAGGTATTCCACATCTGGTACCTATGGCCGGTGAGTGGCGTCCAATCAGACGGTACAGGCCTAATAGCGGTGCTCCTCGAGGCGAGAGCACTCCAGCGAGGTGGCCCCGGGCCCATCGTGGTCCATTGTAGTCCTGGCACAGGCCGCACTGGCACGTTAATAGCCCTCGACCTAGGAATTAGACAATATGAAATTACGAGGACCGTGGATGTGCCGAGGGTCGTTTACACCATCAGGAGAGACCGGGCTGGCGCAGTTCAGACCAAGGAGCAATATGCTTTCATATACAAGGTGATGCTCGATGCTATCAATCGCTACACGAAAACACGTGTCTTGCTAAAATAGAATGCGCGTCTTCCTCAAACCTAATTTAACCATACGAATTTAATAATTTGTTTGATAGCCTATTTTTTTTAGTATAAAAAGTAAAATTTATAAGAAATAAAATTAGAGTTTTTATCAAATTTAGATAGAATATATATAACACCGTTTCAAAGTTGTCACCCTAAAATAAAACTTTCTTTTTTAAAGGCACTAAACTTGTACGCGACAAAACTCGCCGGCGGCGTATTAGAGTCAACGTGAAGCAGAAGTTCTGCGAAGATCTGCAAAAATGGACGTCAATTGACGAGGGTCGGTTGTTTGGTTAGCGAATAGTGTGTGCATGAGAAAATGAAAGGACCTTTATCCAAAAAAGGTTTTCGCACGGACAGATAGCTGTGCAGGTTGCTGGCTGAAGAAAATCAACTACGAAGATGCCAAATGTTGTCTGATTTAAGGACAGAGGTATTCTAATATTACTCTTTAGAAAAAGAAAACACAGAACTTTGTCGAAGTTATAAGACAAAATGGTGATCACGAAATAAATACAAAACAGGGTGCGTGTGTATTTTGTTAGAACGCTGAATGTTACGTAATGATACGTCGATCGGATTGTGAAGATTGTTGGAAGAATTAAACGTTACCTAAGGTAGAGCGTGAAATTAATTTGTGATATGTGAACTCTTAGATTACTTGTAAGTTTGCTGATATTTACACAATTCATTTCATTGCTGATTTGTGATTGGCGCAGAATTTTAGGGATTCCCAAGAATTTCTCTTATTAAAAAAGAAAAGAAGTTTTTGCTACTTTTCATAAGTAGACCAACGTCGCATAATTTAGATATATTTAAATTGTATTTGCGTACGTATACTATTTTTTTAATTAGAATTTGTTTGCAAAACAAGAATAAAATATATAAATAAAATAAGAATTAATTTAAAAATTAATTAAAATCTAATTTTAAGATTATTTACTAATCGATGTTTAAAGAGAGAAATCTTCTTTCAAATTCCCTAAATAACGGGATTATTATTTTTGGGCATCCCTAAGATTATAATAAGATATTATGTTGATATTATTCGCGTGCCCGCGCGCTCGGTGTGACTCGCAATGTATATGTGGAATATCGAAGACCAAAACTGGAGGAGAGACGAGTTTGGTTGAAATTTTTATATTGAGATTAATAAATTTTCTTATTTTTAAATAATTTTACATGAATGTGATGCGTTTAAGTCGTCTTCAGAAAATTTGGGAATATTTTTAAGTAATTTGGGAATTATTTAAAATAATATCCCAAAATTGATTAACGTTGTTTTAAAGAAGTTTTAAACTCCTGTTTAGAAATAAACCTTTAAGGCATATTTCACGAAAATTTTGTAAAGAATATAATTGGATATTGTATAGTAGTTTGAGATTTAACGTATATATTTGTTTATAAACTTCCAAATTTCTATTACTTAATATTTTTAACGCTAAAAGTTTTATTTTGTAATAAAACGCACACCCTGTTTTAAAAGACGCTTCTTGATAGCATATGCAATTTGAAGATCTCAACTCATTTAAAGAAAAAAAAAGAACTTTTTTTATCTGCATGTGTCGCTACTGTTCATATAAAAAAATGATGACATTTTAGGAAACAAAGTTTGAATTTTGCTCTTGTCGTCGAAAAAATAGAAATTTTTAATATTTTGATTTGAATCGGGTAAAGACGATAAAGAGATATTTTTCAAACATGCATGCAAAAATAAAAATAAAAATTGATTAGTACAGAGTTGTGTATTAAATATCATGTATATCTTCGTAATTGTCAAAGGTGTATCTTATATAATAATTATCTTATATGATAATTATATAATAATTATCATTGGTAACGCAACAGTTACTTTTGTAATAATACCCAGGCAGAATGATTTCTGATTTTTTTCTCAAATCAGATATTTTATTGTTGTTATTGTTATTATTGTTGTTATTATTGTACAGAATATATCTCAATTCCGTGGCACGTCGCTCTCTATAATTGTAAATATGTAGGATGTGAACGATTATTCCGACAATTGCGTTGATTAATCGACTTGAGAGATTTTATTTATACATAGGAACCGTTAATCATCGATTTCTAGGCCGAGAAATACCATGCGTTCTTTTCCTGGCGAGCCTAACTGTACGGACTTGAAGCGAATGTCCGTCCATAAGTGCAATGTACCAAGTGTATTTAAAGATTAGTATAGTTATGTTAGTTACTAAGGAAGTTCAGTCTGGATTATGATCCCTAGTAATAATTAGGACGAGACATGACGGAATCGACTTTAATTTTCCGAATGCAAGTGAATTATTAAGCGATTAATTGAAAATCCAGTGAATTTTATTTACCTGAGTTTATTGGAAATTAATTTTAATTGTTCGACTCTTCGGTGATGCTAAAGGATATTTTACGTGGGCCACAATTTTAATTTGGACATTTAATTTAATAAATGAGTGTTTAGATGTCATTCGTGTTCATGGTCAATTGCTGTGTCCTCAAAAAGAAGCATGAAAATATCTTTTAATATTATAATATAAAAACATCACAGTTAATCTCTAACGTGATCAAGTGTGTAGTAAAACTCATAAGTCAGATTTATAGAGAGAGATGCATTTTATGTCTTTCAAATATTACGTATACAAATGACGAATTGTATGAATAACATAATTGTATTATCCATTATTATATGAATAATGATACCGCGATATTGCTAATTAGTTTATGACGGCCGTGTCTGCGATTGTGTATTGTGATTTATAACTGCAATTATCGACTGATGTGAGAATAAAAGTAATAGTTATGTAAAAACGCCCGATAACGTTGCATTGATGAATTATGGAAATATGAAAATTAATAGGCTAGAGCATCACGTTGTATCTAGAGTCAAAGGACATAACAGGATTTACAAGTGATATTTATCTAACAGCAAATCCTCTTAAGGATATATATATACATATCTTGGACCACGATATGATAGATAATATTGCGATAATATTACGAAAACTATTGAAATTTTATGTATACAATATTTATCGGTATATACCAAGCCAAGTCGAGGATGTAAGCTTACAATCATAAGCTTATATTTTCAAATCATAAACTTATGTTTCCAAATATACAAATTATATTCAATCAATAAGTTTATTATTAAATAATAAAATGTCTAAATAAATAATGTTATATTGTAATTATACATATATGCATGCTCCATGCTCCAGACGTGATTATAAGATATGAAATAGACGCAGTGTATATAATCATCTAATTGTAAGTTTTATCTACAAAATTAGACTTCATGTTATTATGGGGAAACCAGATTTTTTGCACTTTATACTATACAATTAAGGTATTACTTTATTACTAAAAAACATGAAATAGAGGCAGTATATAATTACATTTTATCTATAAAACTTTATCGCGGGAAAACCCAGACTTCCTACGTACCTTATATTATTTAAAATATTATTTTATTATATTTCTGAAAAACATTGACAATTGTGCAGATTAAAACAAAAATCATCTTATTGTGTTTTACTAACGTTTAAATTTAGACATTTCGTACGTGCGACTAAAATTTGGTAATATTATAATATTTATAATTGTTATTGAATCGATTATTCTATTAAGTATTTATTATTATCCTACTTGGTAACTATATATAGTAAAATATTTTTAACTCAATAATCTTACTGCAAATTTCTTTTTGTGAATGTATGACGTATATTTAAAAAAGCACGAAAAGATTCTAATGCGCATCATTTTGACTTTTCTGTTCTTCTTGGAAAAAGTGACGCTAAAGTTTACGTTTGCGGTCTTTTGAATTGTGTAAGATGTTCTTTACTTTTGCCTGACGAAACTACGACGGCTCAGCTTCCCGATAGGAATGGACAACAGATAATATAACTCTTATTTCTATTATAACGGCGTCTACGTTTTCGGGCCGATACGTCAATTATTTTTCCAATCATCCACTAAAGTACAAGAATAACACGATTACAAGCTTAGTCGACCACGCAATTTTATAGTTCCAACATTGAAACTGTAAGGGACATCCTTATAAATAACTGCTTCCCTGAACACGTTATTGATAAGCAAATTAACAAGAGGTTAAAAGAGTTAAATTATCGCAAGGACATCATCGACTCCAGTAATGCCAGCAACACTTTCGATGCCCGGAGACATCTAGTGTTTCCTTATGTAAAGGCCCGGGTTTAAGCGAGAATATTCGCCGTACCTTGAACCGATGTGGCTTGGATGTCCTTCACACGATTCCCAAAAAGCTTGATTCAATTATAAAACGTGACAAAGATAAACTTGACGACATGAAGGAAACAGGTGTAGTTTATAAAATTGACTGTAACGACTGTAATGTGTCCTATATAGGACAAACACTAAGACACCTGGAAACTCGTGTGAAGGAGCATCTTAGTGACATTAAAAAAGATGAGAGTAAGCGCTCCGTAGTTAGCAAGCACCGACTGACGCACGGGCATGATTTTAAATGGTCCACTGCTGAAGTTTTGCATAGGGAGAGAAATGTGAGGAAGAGAGAGATAGCGGAGATGTTTGATATTAAAAAACACAACAATACGATCAATCTCAAAAAAGACACGGAAAATCTTAATCCGTTATATGACCGAATTATAAGATCTACATAATAGTTTTCTCTTCGTGTGTATGTTTTTCTTCCTGTGACCCACTCGCGTATTCTGTATTTTCAAATTAGTTTGACGCCGTCCTTCGACTCGGAACGGCTGTTCTCACATGTCTCTGTTCCGGTTATGTCTTAACTCGGTGCTACATCGCACGATTAATTAAGGATGGATTGCGGCTCCTTCACATTGAAATTGACAAAGTGTTAAAACTGCAAGAAATCTATGTGCGGCTAATCTTTAGTATGGGACAGGTATATATTTTCTTTTTCTCCGCTCTTTGTTCCTTGTGCGATATATTTTTTATGTAACATGACTTCGTTGTTTTAGTAAACTCTTGATAAGAACACAAAACTAGTGTCGAAACGTCGAATTAATGTAATACTACAATATTAAACGTCAGTTTGGTCAAATAATTCCTCTTAATAATAATAATATCTTATAAAAATTGATTATAGTGTTTTTGCACCTACAAAGAAGTGTTCGACTTAATTAGTTTCTATATTAAAATGTTAAATATAAAACTCAGAGAAATGTTTTCTTCGATATACGATACACTATCTCCAGGCAATGTAATATAGCAAACTCTTAAGTAGTTACAGTATTACACAGATTATTCCGTAACATTAACATTAGCAACTAGAACTCAATTAACGAAATTAGAGAGACATCTTTATCGTGCAAATTTGATCCATACATTGCATAATTGTGTAGGGAATTATTTTATTAAAAATTAAAAGTTGAAAGAGAGACTAGTACTCTCTGCATTAATTCTAAAGATAAATATCAAAATTTTCATATACATTAAATATAACTTTAAATAAATTTTCTGAGCTATAATATAATTTTAATGTTCGCTTTATATGATTTTAATTTGACATTATTTCTCTCTCTCTCTCTCTCTCTCTCTCTCTCTCTCTCTCTCTCTCTCTCTCTCTCTCTCTCTCTCTCTCTCTCTCTCTCTCTCTCTCTCTCTCTCTCTCTCTCTCTCTCTCTCTCTCTCTCTCTCTCTCTCTCTCTCTCTCTCTCTCTCTCTCTCTCTCTCTCTCCTCTCTCTCTCTCCTCCCTCCCTCCCTCCCTCCCTCCCTCCCTCCCTCCCTCCCTCCCTCTCTCTCTCCCTCTCTCTCTCCCTCTCCCTCTCTCTCTCCCTCTCCCTCTCTCTCTCTCTCTCTCTCTCTCTCTCTCTCTCTCTCTCTCAATCTCGAACTCTGCAACGTTGAAAATGAAGATGTTACGATTAAAAAAACTCAAAAATTGTTTGTATACCATAAATTTTATACGAAATATATAAAATATTCTGAAATGTAATACAAAATTGCTGATACCGAAATTATATTACATCTTATGATTGATTATTGAAAAAGAAGAGAGTGATTGAATATCAAAGTTTTTTGAACATTTCTTGAACACATCAAAGTTTCGTTATTCTTTCTCTTCTAAAAAACTTTTCCATTTGACATATTTTGTCTAAATATCTTGAGAAAGACTTTTGATTATCTTGAAATATTAAAAAAGAATAATCCTTCCTTGACTTCTTCACATTAAAATTTCTTTACGTTTGCTCTAGTAAAATTTTATTATGTTCTTCTAAAAAAGTTTTTCCATTTGACATATTTTGTTTGGTATCTTGACAGAGATGTCTCAAGGTATTAAAAAAAAATATATTTTTTAAATATTTTCTATAATATTTATCGAGCATATTAATTAGAAAAATTAAGCAGTTCTAAATTATTAGTGAAGTACTTGCGTTATAGCAAGCTCTTCAATATTTTTTAAATTATACCATCGGTTAATTTATATCTGTATTTTTTTATGTTGTACAGGGGGAATATATTTTCGCTTTCGTTAGAATTGATCATTACATTGTATGGAAGGCGACAATGTTTCCTTGTTTTTAGCATCTGTCAAAAACCATGCGGTTAACGTATTATTTTTAGCCGCGATAATACACACTCTAAATATGAGCTGGCATTTACTGCAGATATGAGAAAGGGCCTACAACGCAGAAGAAAATGATAATGCATAGAGTACATCCATTATTTATAGAAATCGCTAACGCGTTTGCGTAACATTGTCAACTTTGTGCATTAACATCTAAATGTAGAAATAAAAAAAATTCTTCCGTTGTTGAAATGTCTTTGTTTCGATTATATTTCTAAAGAAATACAGATTTATCAAAAAATAAAAATAATAGTCATTCTTGATGTTATCGAAAGTTGGCGCGAGATACTTACTCTTGATCGATGTTATGATTGATTAGATAAGTTAGATTTTAGAAGATTAATTAAATTTAAAATTCTATCATGTGATGAATTAATAACATGGTTTATAAATGATAAATGTAGGGTAGGTAGTCCAACAATAAACCATATAAATTTCAGAGGCTTATATCTCTCAATTATTGAGTTAGAGACCTGTGTTTTTGCATGATACGTTCGTGAATTTAGTTGGCTACATACTGTATAAGATGACTTATAAGTTAAGCCATAAAGTTTAGCCACAATTTCGATTTTTTTAAAACAATGTCAAATGGTTCATTGTGTACAGGGGTGTGTATGTGTACACAATAAACCTAGCCATTTTTAACAATAAACCACATGTTTTATACAGTGAATTGTTAGTGTTATTTTAGTTTTACTATGTTTTAAAATGTTTATTTAGGGAAATGATAATTATAAGACATGATAAGTAAGATTAGGATAGTGTGACTTTAAATTAAAGCTAACTTAATTATATATGTTGTGTTTTCATTATTTGAAGCTTACAATCAAAATTATTATTTTTAATCAGACTTTTTCTCAGTTAGATTATTATTTATTGTAACAACTAGTCAGTTTAATAAGACTTATAACACAGGTAACTGTAGTAAAAAACAAAATGGTTTATTGTAGACCATATAACATTTTTTATGATAATCTTCAAAAAATATTTTGCTCACAAAGCTCCTCTTATGAGGAAGCTTGTATTTTATTTAATGCATAATTATTAGTATTTATTAGTTTGGCTTCCTCATAGAGGAAGCTTTGTGAGCGAAATAAAATAGGAGCAATGGTAGCGATCTGTAATGATGAGGAAGCAATGTGCAAGTTTCTAATTTGCACACTTTTTTTCATTTTAAATTTAACCTTTTTATGAATTGAAAAAGGGTCAGCTTAGTAGCACAAGTGAGGTTTTACAATTGACGCAATGTCAAATCGATATTGACTTTGGGAGTTCAGGCTACATGGTCCATATATGGACTTTCTCATATGGACTTTGATCGCGTATAAAGTTATAAAGCTGGATCTAATCAACTAAATCTTAAAGAATTATAGGGGAGACCGGGGCGAAGTCGGCCCCGGGGCGGAGTCGTTTTTGCAATTATCTCGAAATCTGTATGTTGTGTGAACTCGCCATTAATACTGTAAGCGCGGCTTATGGTGCCCACATGACCAACGGAGTTTAGTGAGATTACGTGCCATGTTGTGATTTTTATCGAAGCAAACGTGTTTTCGCAGGTCAAAAGTAAAATTTCTTCCGCGTCGAAAGTTTGTAATATCTTAAGTATTATTGTCTCTCCGAATCTCAAAGTAAGCGATTCTAAAGAGTAATGCATGCTGAACACAAATCCAGTGCAGTTTTTTTATTTTCATTGATTTCTATTATTTTATAAGCAACCAAACCTAAAACTTGTGTTCGGGGCGAAGTCGTTTCCAAGCCAAAACGAAGTCAAGAAAGCTAAATAATATGTGCTGTGTATGCTCGGAGATAATAGAAAACAGAGCCGATGAAAAACAGTGCATTTCGTGATGGCGTAAGGCACACAACGAGTGCGTGCGCTCGTCAGACTCTGTTTTTACATGCTTTAACTGTTAGCGAAAAAGAAAATTGATTTTCTCGAAATTATTTTCCGTTTTCCATTTTTCTACTAAAAAACAATGAATAAAGTGTATTCTATTATTTTTTATGATCAAAATTATGTATCTTTATTTAAAATCCAGTCCGAGAATGAAGACACGACTCCGCCCCGGGAATTTTGACTTTTCGATTTTTGCACCTTTGTCGTTTTTACTCTATACTGGTTGAACAAAGCGACGTAGACCAAAAATGCCTATATAAATTTTGTAGCCAAGGGCACTCTTTACAATGGTATACTATATTTCACTAAAATTATTTATTTTGTTGTTAAAAATCGGCACCAAAAAAAAAGGGCTGACTTCGCCCCGGTCTCCCCTATGTGATAGGGATAGAAAAGACTGAAAAATATAAAATTAGAAATAGCCCGATATCTTAAAATTTGCGGAAGTTAGAGCTATTACAAGGATTTCTAAAAAAATTATGGACCTTTGATCGCGTATAAAGCTGGGTCTAATCAACCAAATCTTAAAGATCTATATGAAATAGGGGTAGAAAAGACTGAAGAATATAATAAAATTAGAAATAGACCGATATCTCAAAATTTGCGGAAGTAAGAGTGCGGTTACATGGGTTGATATAGGGGTAACGATACGCGTTACGCGGAAAAAATGGCCCCATGTGAACTAAGGACATTCAATTCCGCGTAACAGAAAACGCGGAATCTCTCTGATTGGTGACGCGATACGCGTTACGCGGAAAATATCAGCCCATGTAACCGCACCCTTTTAGAGCAATCACAAACATTTCTACAAAAATTCTAAATTTTATTAAAAAAGAACCGCTTTACCGATCATCGCCAAATTCAATCCCAACCTTCCTTACATAATACTCTATCGATTAAAAAAAATGCATTCCGATATCTCAAAAATCACGGAAGTTAGAGCATAAACGGACAATAAAAGCGTTATACACACACACACACACGGACATTTTGTACAGAAGTGATTTTTCGACGTTTTAGAACATTCTAAACACTTTGCCAAAGATATCTGAAAAAAAAATTTTTTCACGAAAACAAAGCTTCCTCTATGAGGAAGCAATTAGTGATGGGCAATTTTCAGAAAATCGATTTTTTTCTTCACGAAATCGAGTTTTTTAAATCGATTCTTGTCTGTTCGATTTTTGTATGAATCGATTCTTTTAATAGAGAATTTTTAGAGAATTTTTAGAGAATTTATTGTTACAATAAACATATCAATGGATCGAAAATCGATTCTCTATTAAAAGAATCGATTCATACAAAAATCGAACAGACAAGAATCGATTTAAAAAACTCGATTTCGGGGAAAAAAAATCGATTTTCTGAAAATCGAATCGAGGTCGCCCATCACTAGAAGCAATACAGTAAAATAATGCAATAGAAGAAAGTTGCTTACAGAATTATAAAGCCAAATATACACACAAAATTATAGAATAATGAAAAAAATAATACATATAACAACAAAAACATGAAAAATACGTAAAACTTACGAAAAGAACTTAGTTTGTCACCAAAAAATCACAAATGTGGTCTCAAACGGCCATCCTTGGTGCGATTTGCCGGCCGATTGGGGAGCCAAAGAGGGGTTCAAATGCAAGTCGTTGCATGACAACAAGCACAATCTAGCAACACTACATTTATGAAATATTGCAATGGTTTATAGTGTACAACTGGTTCATTGATGGACTACCTACCCTATATATATATGTATATATATATGTGACATTCCACGTCAAGTGGCCCTTCCCTCTGTCCAAAAATTGAAGCGACTTTAAATATTGAGTTTGGGCTTAAAATGTTCGTATAAGCGAGGGCTTTCGAAATTTGAGTGGCCTTTTTGACAAACTCCATAACCCCATGACCCCATAAGCAAAATAACCCAAAAACCTGATAAAGTGATCTTACAATATGATTTATACGACTTGTCTCATCTCAATAATCGCTTTAATTAAGCTGTTTGGCCCTAAAACCCTCATAAACTATTAACCCCATGACCCCTTGATCTTATAACCCTCAAAACCCCATAACCTTATAACCATATAGCCCCATAAGCTTCTAAACCCCTATAATCGAAACCATCGCACTTTGATTATCTTTCTATACCTCCGTAATCCTGTAATCCCATAACCCCATAACCCCATTCTAGAATATGCCCAATTACAAATTTGAATACGCATCATGTCTTACCTGCACAATGTCACGACTTATTCCAAAAACTGCATTACCATGTCGTCAGTATCCAAAAACTCCATAAAAATCATAACTTAATGAGTCTGACCTTGTAATCCATTCAAAATTAGTGTTTTCTCAAAACTTGTACTGGGATGACTGGTACCTCCACGTGGTCAGGATGGGTAACGCTAAAACCAGTACAAATTTTGAGAAAACACTAATTTTGAATGGATTACAAGGTCAGACTCACTAAGTTATGATTTTTATGGAGTTTTTGGATACTGACGACATGGTAATGCAGTTTTTGGAATAAGTCGTGACATTGTGCAGATAAGACATGATGCATATTCAAATTTGTAATTGGGCATATTCTAGAATGGGGTTATGGGGTTATGGGGTTTTGGTGTTTTAGGGTCAAGGAGTTATGGGATTACAGGATTACGGAGGTATAGAAAGATAAATAATCAAAGTGCGATGGTTTCGATTATAGGGGTTTAGAAGCTTATGGGGCTATATGGTTATGGGGTTATGGGGTTTTGAGGGTTATAAGATCAAGGGGTCATGGGGTTAATAGTTTATGAGGGTTTTAGGGCCAAACAGCTTAATTAAAGCGATTATTGAGATGAGACAAGTCGTATAAATCATATTGTAAGATCACTTCATCAGGTTTTTGGGTTATTTTGCTTATGGGGTCATGGGGTTATGGAGTTTGTCAAAAAGGCCACTCAAATTTCGAAAGCCCTCGCTTATACGAACATTTTAAGCCCAAACTCAATATTTAAAGTCGCTTCAATTTTTGGACAGAGGGAGGGTCCACTTGACGTGGAATGTCACACACATATATATATATATATATAGATATACACACACTGAAAGAATATTCAATGCAATGTTACGGAATAATAGAATCGGGCCTCGGTTGCACGCGGTGCTCTTAGCACACACGCACACGCATCGGCAGGAATTTTTGTCCCGCGGCCGCTATGTAAACATCCGTCAACATACGCATACGCACGAAGCGCGTATCGTATGTACGTACGAGAGTGGTCATGCCCGCGTTTTGGCTGTACCCGAATCCTGTCGGTATGTGCACGTTTTTGTGGTTCTCTTCCGTGCTATGTCCACTATATTTTGTGGTAATGTCAACGATTTTTGGGTTCTCTTTCATGTCATGTTCACGATTTTTTGGTTCTCTTTCGTTAGATTCACGATTTTTCGGTTTTACTTCCAAAGAGAATAAAAAAATCGTGGATATAGCACGGAAGAAAACCACAAAAACGTGCACATACCGACAGGATACAGCCAAAACGCGGGCATGACCACTCTCATCTTTTGATTAGCTCATATGGTAAGCCATGCCCTATCCTTGCTACATTTTTACCATCGTGCACGATTTCTGCCGCGTTTCTGCGATTATATTGCGGGCAGCAGATCGTGCTGCTAGAAAATAAGCTTAAAGCCCGAACTACATCTATCGTAATGTTCACCGTAAGCGATCGTAAGAGCCAAAGCACATAACATGGCGTAGCGATATACGACGGTCGTAGTCCTCGACCTGACAAATCAGGATACGCCAAAGCTTGTGCGTTACTTATTACGTCTACGACTGTCATATGTGCTTTGGCCCTTACGATAGTAAGTAACTTATACGATAATTCACTCTGCGTCAACGGGGTTCTGTAGTAACATATGATAATTACCCCCACATAGCATGCATATTAAAAAGACGTCCAGAAGATATCCCGAATATATCCTATCTCCTAAGTATATCTTCGGGATATCTTCTGGACGTCTTTTTGATATGCATGCTATGTGGGACTCCACGTAAACGGGGGTCTCTGCGTTTACGCGGAGTGAATTATCGTAAGTTACTACAGAAGTAACGTTCGCGTAAACACCAGTATGCAACACATTCACTTACTGAATACTGAACAACACATTTGCTATGACAGTGACAGATGTATAACCTCACTTCACACTTCTTACCCCTCGTCCTCTACACTCATCTTTGCGTGCGTGCGTGCGTGCGTGCGTCCGTGTGTGCGTGCATGCGGTGCATGCCATGGAAATTTATAACGTCTCTATCCGAATATCTCGGAACTAATCTCCTGCTATTTTTCGCTCTACTCTTATCCACAATGCATGCATACATACGCACGATGCACACCGACATTATACTTTTATATTACGCTTCCAAATCTTGATTTGGGGGGTTTATCGATGTTTTTATTGTTGTGCAATCCAGGGAAACTTGTTTTCGCGTTCGTACCAATGGTATATCTCTTATATAAAACACATCTTGTGTTGAGCTGACAGCTCCGCCGCAACTCGAGACGCCATATTAGGATAAAAGTAGATAAGAAAATCTGTACTTCCGTAATTTTTTCTCTAATGTTTTCTATGTAAAATCGAAGTTTCCCTGAATCATTGATGTATGTATTGCAATTCTGGAAAAGGATTTTTAATTCTGTCAAATTAATACGACGCTACGTGACGGCAAAGAAATGTCGGTAAAACAGACGACTCCAGCATCACCTTAAGATCTAGGTGCAGTACGTCGTATTTTTAATATGTCGCGTGATTCGAGTCAGGGGGGATGTAGAATTGCGCATTAATAATATTCTAGAAATACGACGTGGTGCGCAAAAAGTATTCTTTCGCAATTGCGTAAGTCAGTTCATACAGATTAGGTTTCGCCTACTTTATCCTTATGGTAAACATTGGTATATGTGCCTGAACCACGTGTAGCTCCATCGATCGATTACAACTCTTTCTTCGCAGCGGGCATGACCCCATTCGGTGTACTTCTTATGACGTATTCCGTCGGAAGCTTCCACGCCTTTTTTTTCTTAAGACGCCGGAATAAGTAGTCGCGAATACGGCACGTGTAAGAGATACGGAGTACCTACAGGTATCTCACGAAATTCATAACGGATTGAAACGGATTGGACGTTAATTGTCACAATAAAAGTTGATTAGAAAATTTTCTTATCTTGTTTATATCTTATAGATCCAATTGATTTCTTTTAAAACATTGTTAGAGAAAATTAAATTATTATAAACTAAATTTATTTATTAAAAATTATTTTTGAAACATTTTTGTATAAAAGAGCATAAAGTATTTTAAATAAAGATTTATAGATTTGAGGAAATCTTCTGCAGTCCTTTTAAGAATTATTTTATGATTCTTTTATTCGAAAAAAAATATATAATAAAGTTATTGCAAAAATTTTTCTATAATAATTATTCAATTATTATAGCAAAGGAAGACAAGAATACAAAAAGAAAACAACTGACCAAAAATACGACTACATACATATTAGATACGGAAAATTATTATTATCACCATTATAGTTGCGACAGTTTAGATTAATTTTAATTCTTCTTTTTTATGTAATCATTATTCTAAGTAGCGCATTTAGTCATTATCCTTGGAGCTGCGTTTCATACAAGTGAGGACAAGCGCTTCGGAATCCCAAACCTTGTGGCATTCCAGATGGTCTACCAGATCGGCTGGATTTGACTGGCTTTAACTGGATCGTGGCTGTTGGATCTCGAGATGTCCGGGCTTGTTCGCGCCTATGCCAGTTGCGCATATTCAAGAAATAATTGTATTTGCAGAGAACAGAGGCGGAGAGACGTGACGGGGTTTCTGTCGAAGAGGTGATGGTTTTGTTTTCAGAACAAAGTAAGTTTTGCGGGTAGAAAAACGGATCGAAAATCGAAATACAAAATCAATTGTTTGACTACTGACTAGCTGTCTATTGTGTCGATTGATAAACTACTTTTGCAAAATAGTATCGTTTGTTACCGGCAATTTAAAACGTAAGAATTGCGAATGGTCTTAGTACTTATTTTCTTTGAGAAAATAGTTGAATCTTTTTATTTTGTACATCCTTTTCAAGTCACTGAAGTCACTATCTAATATTACTAAGGCAATAAAACAAATACAACAACGTTTCATAAAACAAAAAAGAGTTTACAATTTGATAATGATAAAGTTTTAAACCTGACAAAATTGATAATACAAATATAATCTTTAAGTGATCCAAAAATACATTCGGATATAATCTTGGATCAGGATTAAGTATAATGTGATTTTAATTAGGATTATTTCCCATATGAGATATTGAAAACATATTCCCACAAGAGACATTGAAATCATATTGCTCTTATATCTTAGATATAAGAATCTAACGCAATCTTTCGAGCAGAGAGGGTGTATCCAATATAATCAGCTTTGTCCAGTGTTTCAGACAATTCTCCTTAAAAAAGATTTAAAAAATAATACATAAAGAAAGCATTTAAACTTGTGTGCACAAGTCTACGTATAAAAGTCTACAAAAATAAATATAACTTAAAAAAAATGCTTTCGAAGTAGGAACTATTTAAGGACAGATATGACGACAGGCCACGACGACGGATACTCATTGTCTTCGTGGAGACACCAATTACAGACAGAAGTTCGTGGAATCGATCGCAATATCCATCCACCACGATTGAGAGCTAAGCAGGGGCGGAATGGCACTTGGCCTCATTGAAAAGATTATCCCCTTTGCTATTTAATCGCAGATGTGCCATCGATTTTCCACACGAGCCTATGCCTCGAGCGCGTGTTACACTTGAAGCTATCTTATAGCCGTCTACGGATTTCCTACGGGATTATAATAATTTAAGTATCTCGCACGTGTTCGAGACCGACGATGACAAACAGTAGGTAAATCCAATTTTCGTTCAATCATGTGCAGAATTCAGGGGAATAATATCTAGACAGATTGCATAATTGCAGCTGCGGTTTATTTGAAAGCGCCCGAGTCTTCTGTATCATCATGCAAAATCAGTTGTGTAATAATAATCACTGTGCACATCATAATCTGCGCGAAAGATCTCGTGTGTTGTAGATTTCTTCTACATAAATCCAGCCAAGTAGAATTCTAATTATCGGTACGTGATTTTGCAAGTTTAACAAATTGAGTTACTCGCAGACCTTGATCTTATCTCGAAATCCATGAAACGGTTCATTGATGAACGGACTCGGCGGGCTTTCGAAGTAAAGGCTGATATTTGCGGTAAATAAATAAACGGACGTTGAAAGCCCGTAGCGGTCAAGTTTGACAGCACGTCGGTACACTCGAGTGTACACCCGGGCAATCCGCCAGTATCATACTGGCCGTGATAATGAAGTAACATGTTGAAATTGACAAAGAGTCCTATATTGGCGTCATAAAAATTAGGCGATTGACATATATTCTGATTTGTCAGATCAAACAATGCCTTTGCCATATCTCTGCGAATAAATCCGCCTTTTTATGAATCAGAAAAGGACGAATTATAATCTTCGCCTCTTTCTTTGTGTAGAAAATCCACAAATAAACCTTCCAGTATTCTTATCATTTATATTAGTCATCAAATATTGACTGAGATAGGATATATGAGTAAACTAGGGAACAAAATTTGTACAAAAATATGTGTTTTTTTAAACCAATTCCTTGTGTATTCTTACGTTGAGACGATATATTTGCGAAGTTACTTGAAAAATGCAGCAAGCAAGCTGTCAATAGATGTTAATAGGAGCCATTATCTTGACGTGGCGTACACGTTTTAGTTAACAAGTTGTAACCTCGAGAGACGCATGAAGTTCAAAGAAATACCAACCGACGCCGTTTGAAGACAATCATACATGTCGCGCTTGTATGGTCGATAATTAGCATTTAATGAGAGCGAACGAAGAATGTATAGTCTCATTCATTCAATTCAGTACAATTTATTGCGTTAAACAATGGATTATTAATGAATATAGTTGAATCAGATATACAGCGGCAAAACAATCTTTATTATTTAATCAGAATTGATTAATTTTTTTATAAATGTGATATAGATTTTAAATTTCATTTTATAATTATCGCGTGTATGTTTTCGTGAGTTAGCATATTGCAAAATAGTTTGATACGTGAGATATCTTTTAATATTGAAGACTTTTCGATACTAATGACTTCAAAGCGCAGGAAGCTTAAAAAATTAATATTAGAAGTCATTTCTATATTACTGTAAATAAAAAATGCATTTAAGATTGTGTCACTAAATTAAGATATTATTAAATTAATCTAACTCCACTTCGATATAACCCTGATGAATAAATTTCATATACTTTTTCAGAAATTTTGTAAGAATTGAGACTTACGAAAAATCCTGAAAAAAATATATGAAATTTCTCAGATGCTTTCAGAAATAATTGGATGAGGATTTTTGGAATATTTCAGTATCCATATATATATGAAAATTTCTGATAAATTGCACAGATTTTCTCATATTTATTCAGATTTCTACAAAGATGTGTTGACGGAAAAAATCTGAAATATTTTATTGTTATTTTGGCTGACTTTTCTGAAAAACCAATTCGTATAAAACATCCGAAGAATTCTGAGCATTCTGAGAAAGTCTGAAAATTTTTATAGAAATTCTGATTAATAATATGAAAAATTCCGAGACATTTTTCCACCAGGGAACAGAGCTGAAGGTGTTAAGTTAGATACCGAGAATGTATTCTGTCGAGCGAAGAATGAAATTGCGTGTATATTCTTATTTTTTAACGTATATTCCAAACAGCATCGCAGAAGATGCCTTACTGGTTTTGGTACAATATGTTTTATCTAGCAACGTTGTATGGACATAAGTACTTATCATCAGTGTACACACACGAGAAGCGTCACCATCTGGCAGGCCGCGAAGGAAGGAACTGACCTAATGAATTCCGCCTGCTTTATTTAGAATCCCCTCGAAAACGCATAAAATGTGTACCGTATATCTCGGCGGCCATGTGTACGCCGCGAAACGGACGTAAACTTGAAGAGGCTTGCGAACGTTTATTCGCATTTTTTGTCCCAATTGCAATCGGGTCGGATAGTATACTTCTCTTGCTTCCAAATTGTTGATCAAAGTTAGTTTGCGATATCCACGATAAATACATAATTCATAACTCACGATTTTCGTATGAATTGGTATGCATAATATAGAAAAAAATTTGCTTTTTTTAAGTAAGTTGTCCCAGCAGCAAAAATAATTTATCTATATAAAAACGATTATTTTCATCCACAAAATTGTGCTTTTTTTAAATAGAAATTTTATTTAGATTTTTTTAACTCCATATAAATCATCGATTACGAGTTATTGCATAATATCCCAGTAAGCGAGAAACATCAAGAAACATTTTAACTACATTGCAGCAACGTTGTAATTAACGTTAATGCAATATAGTTAAAATGTTTCTTGACGTTTCTTGCTTACTGGGATTGTAATAAAAAAGTATTGACTTTTATATTTAGTAAATGTATTTTATGTAATTTCATAGGAGTTGATTCAGCAACTCCTATGAAATTACATAAAATACATTTTTTATGTAATTTTTTGATACATATCAGCATTATTTTTATTGTTTCGTACTTCTGTTGCAGCACAAGGACTAATTTTTATGAAAAATTGTTAATAAGAAGTAACTAACATTTACGTATAAAACAATGAATCTTAGAATTGCATTTGTAACTGTAATGGATTACAATTTCATTATCACACGAGAACAATCTTTAACACATATAAAAGTCAAATGAAAATTCCAGGGAAACGACGTAATGGGTTATGAGTTAATTGTTACACATGTGACATAATGTTAAAGCGCATGAGCTATTCGTGTTATAGCAAGATTCTATGCAACGTTAACATACAAAAGGAGTAACGGTGCAAAAGATAAGAATTCATTAAATTATCAACTTCCTTCGAACCATGATATGTAGGTAATTTTTTCTCGTTGTGATTTTGTTCTATTGTTTCATTCCACGCAATACCGTGATTTATTTTTTATTATTTGTGCAATAAATATTATAATAATTTACTAATGTAAAGTCTTATATCCATTTCTACCAATGCAATGATTAACTTTGATCTTGGTTTAATTTACCTTTTATCTGTCTCTAATTTTAAGAACTAGAAAAAGATAAAAAGTAAGTTAAATCGCGATTAAAATTAATCTACATTGGTAGGAAAGGACATTATTGGCTGCAAAATTTTTTAATTGTTTTAGAAAATGAATATTTTCTTCAGTTGCGCCTTTACCTGTTCTCTCTCGCATTCAGTTTACGGCGTACCGATTTAATAATCATTACCGTAATTGCAAATAGGCAATTTCGGGTTAAGGCGACGCAATTACGCAATTACGGTAGTGCATGAGAGACGTGATCGATAAATGTAGGGCTTTATTCGATCATATACCTTTTTGCCATGTATCAAGCTCATTCTGACATGCATATTCCAAATTGAATGATAAAATAGAACAACTCATAACTGTTAATTATTTTGGATTTTGCGCAATAAACAAAATATAGCTACTTGTGTTTCTTTCATTTTTTCGGCTTTAAACACAATCGCAAAAAAAGTTAATATATTAATTCTAAAATCTTTCTAAAACAAGTACTGGTACCCTTTAGTTTAAATGTATATAATTAACAATGTTGTTTTATTATATGTATAGGTAACAAATCTTTAATCTTTTAATAAATCGATATTCAAGATATTTTATTACACTTCCAGCTGTTCTCTGTCTCAATGTCAACTACAAAGAAATAAAAATAGCTTTTTCTCATAATTTTAGCTAAGGAGCTCTGCTATCTGCTGTAAAATATTTTCTTATATAAATCATGATTGTCACGCGATAAAATAAAGTAATCAAAAAATCATTGAGCGACGTACGCATATGTGATTTCGCAATTTGGTCGTTAATTTGGATTTCCGCGCAAGTCTGGTGCCACGCGAGCTATAACTAGCCTTCCTGGTAGATTACGTGCTCACACAGAACACTTATACTGTTGATTTTCACACTTTCACACGCGGCACTTTGAACGGTTCTTCCCCCGCAATAAGGATATGCGACCGATTATATGACGGTTAAAAGAGCTAAAAAGTTTTAAAAAGTTGTCAATTTCTTATAATTTAACCTAATATTTTGCGCAATAATTGTTTAATGTACAAAATCAACTGAAAATTTTAAAATAATTCAAATATTGAATTTTAAATTAGTTTTGTCGGTACTAGATCACGTTGAAATTTTTAGTTATAACCAATTGATATGAATCAGTTAATTATAAGTAAAGAACAGTAATGTTTCCTTTTCCAGCAAAGTTTGTCTCTACATTTTTGGCGAGAAGGATTTCGACGGATAACGATAGATGAATCAGTCGCATAATTGTCAATTTATATATCAAGTCCTAATATATTCTCGCATATATTCGCTTATGATATATATATCTAAAATAAATCTGAGAAGCATGCAGCGTTACGTACAAATAGCTTAAGAAAATATGGCATATGTATATAACAAGGTTTCCGAGTGACAAAATTTCATCGAATGGTCGGGGTGATGAACCATTCTGCGATGAATCATCGTGGTATCTTTTGCCAAACATAAACTGGATTCCACGCGATCACACAACAGTCATGCCAGTTTTGGAGCAGTTGATTTTTGCAGCGGCACGGTCTCACTGAATCACATATGCCTTTGAGATGATATATTACTTCGATTTATTCGCCATCAAAATTTGTATCGTGCCAGTTATGCGCGGAATTTCAAGTATTGCCAGTTTGTCAAACTTCCCGTTTCTTTTCAACGAACTCGACCCCTAGTAACTCAACCCCTTGCACGTGCAACAATTTCAAAGCCACATTATTTAAAAATATGCGATTCTTTAAAATTTGCATTAAAATTTTTTTTTTATATTTTAAAATATACCAGATATTTTTTAAAAGATTGATTCCTATTTCTAATTTTAAATATTCATGTACTTTTTGTTTAACAAAAAGATAATAAATTATTAAAAAGTTTCTATTTTCAGAAAAGCTATTTTAATCAATATATTAATTTAAATTATTTTAAATAATAATTAAAAATGATATTTTTTTTCTTAACAGATATCAATATTATTAATATTAAAAATTTATAAAGTAAAATGTAATCATATATACAAACAATACTCTCTTTGATATTAAATTTCTATATAAAGAACCTTCATGTTTTTAAAATGTTTTATATATTATTTTTATATTATTTTATTATTATTAAATATAAGATTTTGATAAATTTTGTTTATTAAGATTGTTGTAATAATTTTCTTGTAATATAGATCTAGCATATTATATATTTTTTAACAAGGATTTCAACGAGTTTTGTTAAATTCATAAGTTTTAACTCGTTTCGTTGAAATTGCAAACGATAATTATTCATTGCTACACTGTACTTCGAGTATAGTATAAAAATAAAATGCACATATGCAACGTGTGAGCAAATGCGCTCTGAATAATATCTGATACTCCCACAAAACGCGGAAGTTATGTATAATGCAACTGCGACACCAGGATCAATTATATGCAATTAAAGTGTATGAGAAATAATATAACGATTTTCTACTGACTGTTACATTATTCTCTATAAAGATTGATATCTAGAATATAAATAAGATTAAGCTTAGCCGAGCTAACATAAAAGAATTTATCAGCTATCCGCGTATAATTGACGTAGTTTTAACTAGTAACATACTTGCCTATATCAGTTTAATCCGGTAAAGTATTTGAGCACGCGTTATAGTACCTGACGCAAGACGGATATACAGCATACATGATAACCAAACGACACACAGAGAACATGGCTAACGTATCGAAATTCCGCTGATGTAATTATATCAACGTCAAATGTATGAACACGGAAACATTAAGCCTGACTATTTTTCTTTTTGGCTTGAGTTTACATCAAATTGACATATGTCGAGTTCGAAGAGATGATTTCATCAGACAATTAAAACGCCAGAGAATAATGCTCTAGCTAGCTAAGTCATCAAAATTAAATCGTAAAAAGTAGCAAATTGCGAAAGATTTAAATTTTTTGTTAGAATTTTGTTCAAGCACTCAGCATTTTTGCATTCTAATATCGTTTTCAGAAAAATACGATATTTTCGAATTCATGAAAAGGATAAGTAAGCGAATGAGGATTTTTATTTTAACCTTATTTTTTCGTGCACTTTTGCAGAAACAGTGATTATTGACAGATAATATAATTATAATATTCTCTCTCTTGATTATTATATGGCAGAAATAAAAATTTCTGCCATTGTCGATGATAGAATATGATGAATCTAATTCTCTGCCAGAGTTGTCCGAATATATTTCTCTCGGTCTCGATCTATCATAATGAAACTTTAGATTAAATTATAAATAACGAATAATAACATCCTGATTTCTTTATCTAACAAGCTCGCATCAATATCATTTTATATCACACGTGCGTGGAAAGTGGCCCATTCCGCGCGTGTTTTTTGTGCGACAAATAGCCAATTCCACACACCACTCGAAACAATGCGGTAATGAGATATTTACTTAATACTTGTATATATTACATATATACATATATATGAAAGCTATATAATTCAATATACATGTGTATCGTCTACTTGTACAAATTATACAACATGTATTAGAATACAATTTTATTTATACACTTTTTAATAATATAATTTTTGATAATTCTATTGAAATAAACAAGGATTAATTAAAACTGTTACTAAATGATTCTGCAAAAATTCAATAAATGTATAAAAGATGTTACTGCATGCATTTTTCCGTTTCTTTACTAGTTTCTATAATTAACTAGTGACTCAGATGGTATGCGTCGTGCGAGTTTAACTTTGAAATTATAACGTACTTTTCCTGATAAACGAAATTTGTACACACAGTTACAATTGTCATCGTCACACACACACACACACACACACACACACACACACACACCACAATTATTTCTATAAAAGAATTTTTAAACTAGCCTTCTTTTTGTACATCAAAACTCTTAAATTATAAATATTGCATTTTGTGTGTGCGTTTATATAATTAAATTTTTACTTTTTAAATAATTAAAACAAAAAAATTTATTTTAAATATAGAGGAAAGACCCCGATTATGAGATACCACATCTATTTTGTGTGATTGCCGGAAGTCTATGGGCAGAATTGAAAAACATAGTAGGTCATTATGAAGGGAATTTAATAAGCTTTAAGATGCTGAAATGTAAAATTTAATTTAAATATTGATTTTTCTGAAAATTAGAAAAATGTAAAAAATAAGCTTTCAAAAAAATCGAAAAAGTGTGCTCCTAATATGAGAGACCCCGGGAAATCGCTAATAAAGTGCAAAATACATCATATTGCAATTAAAAAACTTTATTTAAAGTTTTTGAAAGACAAATGTAATGGAGAAGCATATTTGCAACAATCGTAAACCCACTTATACTCAATATTGTACCTAATCTTCCCCCTCCACCCTTCCCCCTCAAATCAAGGTCAGCACAGTCTTATAAATTCGTATAAACCTTCCCTTAACGTTAATATAGTATTTTCTCTTCTTTTATTACTATACAATAACTTTCATACTCCAGCAACCCAGGAGTACCCTGAGTATCTCATGTTACGAGCACCACGCCTTGCGGTTTCGCGATCACCAAATCTAATCTCTACAATTGAACAACTTAACATATCCCGTATTTTCCTATTAATACGACTTTACTCTATCGCTGCATGCAGAACTTATTGCCAAATATTTATTAATTATATAATAAACAAGGTTTAAAGACTCATATCCATGGCACTTGACAACATCCAATTTCACAATTTCTTTCTCTGCAACGACTACACTCACGATCAAACAATGAATTTTCCACTAAATAGGTTTTATCCCAAGGGTAATAAGTTCATGGTGGAACCAACAGATAGGGCCTATTAGTTTAGTAGAAACCTTGCTGTCGCATATTAGGAGCCTATCTCATAATAGGGGACTTTCCTTTATATATATATATATATATATATTAGTCTAAAAATTTTTGCTTTTTTGCTATGTACATATATCATTTCTGCTATAATTTATGTAAAATCTTATATAATTGCACCTGTGCAGCTGTGATTTGTTATTACCATATTTTGACTCTTTTACAATTACGTATTGACAGCCGTCACATTCTACATTGTTTATATAAGACATACCTGTCATGTCAGCGAAAGATCTTCTTTCGACAAGATTTCTGATTACACATATGTAACTAATCCTCTCTTACTCGCGCGAAAAAGCTTGTTATTAAATTCTTTATTTCTTTTAGAATGCGAAAGTTACTAACTAGACTATAAAGAAATCAATTTATTTTAGAAAATATATAATTATAATAATAAATTATGTACCTTTTTAAGTATGTTAGAAGATATTTATTCTTCACATCAATATCTTATAATATGCATGTAACACAGATGTAGCAAAAGATAATTTACATGAAAATTAGATAATAATTCTAATTAGTTGCTCTCGGATATTAACCCTAGCTTCCCCCACTGGGGTGTCTGTAACCCCAGGTAAAATTCTCTAGTTTGCTACTTCGAGAATTTACCTTTTTTTTTTACAAGCAAATATTTTCTAAACTACTGTCTTTTTCATATTTTCTTATTCATAGGCATATTCCTTGATGTCTGGCGTATCGATGGAAAAAAGTGACTTAAAATCAGTTGATTTTTTCATATAGTTTTAGCTAAATATACGACGTGGGGTAGCCTGTACCCCAATGTGGGAAGCCCGTAAAAATTTGGAAATGTGGGAAGCTAGGTTTAATATATGTAGGGAAGACCGGGGCGAAGTCGTCACTATTTTTTCGGTGCCAATTTTTAACAACAAAACAAATAATTTTAGTAAAATGTGGCATACCGTTGTAAAGAGTGAACCCTTGGCTACGAAATTTATACGGACATTCTTGGTCTACGTCGCTTTGTTCAACTGGTATAGAGTAAAAACGACGAAGGTGCAAAAATTGAAATGTCAAAATTGCCGGGGCGGAGTCGTCACTCCATTCTCGGACTGAATTTTAAATGAAAATTCATAATTCCGATCATGAAAAATGATAGGATACATTTTATTAATTATTTTTTAATAGAAAAATGGAAACATTAATTAAAAACACGATGGCGGAAAATAATTACAAGAAAAGCGCACACACTTATGTGCCCTACGCTCGCACGTTTCTCGTCAGCTCTATTCTGTCATCTCTGAGCACACGCAGCATATATTATCCAAGTCCTCGCCGGAATCCGACCACTGCTGCTTCTTTGACTTTGATTTTCGCCGGAAGCCTCCATGATATGGCTTGGTGACGACTTCGCCCCGGACACAATTAAGTTTCAAGTTTGGTCGCTCATAAAATATTAGAAATCATTGAAAATAAAAAAACTTCACTGGATTCGTGTTCAGCATACATTAGTCTTTAGGGCCTGAGCAGAATAGCTGACTTATAATTTTAAGACAGTGTTTTATGCTTTAAATCTTTGTTTTTAGCAACGCACAATACTGTCTTGTGTCTCAAGTCTTAAACGAGTGTACAAAGTGTCAACATTGTAAGACTTGAGACATAAGACAGTATTGTGCGTTGCTAAAAACAAAGATTTAAAGCATAAAACACTGTCTTGAAATTATAAGTCAGCTATTCTGCTCAGGCCCTTAGAATCACTTACTTTGAGATTCGGAGACACAATAATATTTAAGATGTTACAAATTTACGCGCAAAAAATTTTACTTTTGACCTCCGAAAACACGTTTGCCTCGATAAGAATCACAACATGGCACATAACCTCACTAAACTCCGTTGGTCACGTGGGCAAGCCGCGTTTACAGTATTAATGGCGAGTTCACACAACATACAGATTTCGAGATAATTGCAATTATGACTCCGCCCCGGTCTCCCCTATAGCTCCAGATTGTACAAATTATGTTATTATTAACAAAATACTTTGACGAACAAAAAAAATGTAAAAACTTTTTATTGTGTAAATTGCTTCTTTATGACGTTAAAGTTATCGCACGATTTACGCAAAAGTCTGTGTTGGCATGTTAAGCTCGCGTCGTGTCGTTCCTCTTAAGGAAATCAGCATATTCATGCCAACTCGTTAAAAAGATGTTAAAAAAAGACGCATCCACCGCTTATATCATTCCAACGTCGTGCAGCAGTGGATTTGATTATCAGCCTGGCACACACCTGGCAGTAAACTGTTGTTAGCGTAACACAATGCCGTTAGCAATACAACCCGTATTGTCTTAGGTATTTTTTATGTATTTAAAAGTCGTTGATACATAAACACATAACAATAAATGTATTTATTCGTCTTAAAACAATCTTCAATATTTTGAGTCTACTTAATTGCGTTACTATTGAAACTAGTATCTGATATCTTTTAAATTAAAAACAGAGATTTTTATGAAGTTAAACATTTTGTATATGGAAAAGTATACGAATTAAAAATGGTTTGGCAGGTTAATTGATGGAAATTTTGTATCTATCTGCAATTTTAAAAAAATTGAAGCATCTCTTTCAATCTATTTTAAATAACAATAGAATCACTAATAGACACATATCTGACGTTAAATTCGTTTTCTTTTCATTCTACTGAATATTTTTATATTTTTTATTCTTGGAATATATAAATACATTTGCACTTTAGAAAAAGGAACAAGATAGATTGTTAGATATGGTTCAGAAAGACAAACAATCCGTTGTTTAGCATTAGCTACGACATTTTTTGTTCAATGTATATACATGCAAATTCGTAAATCATTGCTTCCTTGACGATAGATTAACCAAACGAAGCGTGAAACCGCGCACATGTAGCAAAGTGTTTGCGATATCGTTTGCGAGCAAACGAGATAATCATTGATTTAACTACTTATCAATTATCGATTACTACTACTTGTTGAACAGAAAAATTGATATTTATCGTAGATAAGAAAATACCGATGTAATTGCCGTGGTAAGTTTCATCCTTTTTTAAAGTAATATAGCACATCATACAACAATATTCGTAATTTGAATCAGTACGATGATAACTGCTTCTAAAATTTTTTATTGGTCACCTGCATTAAAGAATTTTTTTTTAATTTTATATAATAAAAATACAAAGAAATACACGTATAAATCCATATACATCTACATATATTTTTAGGAAACTTTATCTTAATCAAAATTAAATTTTATAATAATGTGATATCACACATTCAACTTTTATTTTCAAGTTTTTGATCGGTTAACTGTTAACTCAATGAAAAAACAATTCTGGAATCGAGCAAATTATATCTATGAAGTTTTTCATTGTAATACGTATACTATTAAAACTGTATTTATTATTAAAATAATTTTATACAAAACAAGAATATAGATAGAATATATTAAATATATTATATACGTACAATGCGTATACAAATATAATTTATCTACGTTACCGTAAAAAAATGATAAGAACAACATGAATAACAAAAATTATCTCGATAAGAAGTAATTACGATTGCTCAAATCGATAAGTGGCTTTTTCAGAAACACTGCACATTTTTTCGCCGATATATTTCTTCTTCGGAAGTTCGTAAACACGGTTTAGTTATTTAGTTTATACTTCGTCAGTAATAAAACATGACTGTAAAGTGTTCTTCAAAAGATTCCAGCGCAGAAAGACCGGCGTTGCATCACTTCGGCCAGCACCACTTGTTAGGAACAACAATAGCAAATAACAATAACTCGACGAGAAGAGCAGCCAGATGATCTATTCGCGGACCCTGTGTGCACTTCCTTCCAGTATATAAATTTCAAAGCAGGGTGCCTTCAGCATAGGCGTATATCTTTGCCGTCAATGTAAACATCAAGCCAACGTCATCGGCCGCATTGACAGTTCCTCGCGGTCTATATAAATGTCGGAACCACTGAAAAAGGTAGTAGTCGCTCGCGGAATTCGATCGGCCATCCTTCGGCGACTCGCGCCGATACTGATAATTGAACTAAACCGTCTTCGTCGCAATTTTCGTTCCGCGAACGACTCTTTCGTAAAATAAAATAAAATTTGTCGCGCAAGTACATACGCGTTTCCAAGAACAGACGAAGTTCAACGGACGAATTTCCGAAGTGGAAACTTAGCTAATTGAAGCGTGGTATTATTAATACCGAAATACTCTCTTTCGAAAGACTCTTACGTGAATTTAAAAATAGTGACAAAAGTAACAAGGTGAGTTGGCTCTCGCTTTTTAACACACAGCTACATGTTATTTTTATGTTTGCGATGAATAGCTTTCTTCATTATGTTTGACTCTTTCCCTCTTTCTCTTCCGAGACCTCCTGTTTCACATAATTTCTTTCAAGTCTCATTGTTCGCGTTCTAAGTTTGCATTATATGTGTGTGTTCCGCACACGTATCGTCCGTGCACAAAGCTTACTTCTTTTCGCGCCACTCTGTGCGCATTAAGAGGCGTCAAAGGATTTCGAAATGCGAGCGAACCACCGCGGTGACCTTCACCCACGCGTCTTCTCATCTCGCGTCATGGACATATTCCGCCCGTGGCATTCTGGCGATGAAAATCGCGCTCATTTCTCTTGAAAGCTCATTTCTTTTATCCTCTTTTCCTTCCTCCTCTCCTTTTTCCCTCGTTTCCTACCCGCGAGCACGGTCGAGGTTTACGAAACCGCGCACGCAGTCGCCCACGCGGACTCAAAAAATCGATGCGCGCACGTTTTCGCGTGCCTCGCGGACACGCATGCGGCATTGTAGTTCTATTAACCCTTCGGATATATCTTCACGTTAATCGAAACAATTTTAGATGGCCGACCGTATAGCAATTTGTTTAAAATGTTACGTCGTGTGGCCTCGCGCATTCGGAACTGCGCGTGTGCGTGTGTGTCACACACGTTCGCGGGCCGCGTAAGCGGATCGTGGAAAGGGAAGTTCGACGCATGCTTCCTTCCTTAATGTCTCGAGGGGTTTTGATCCACGAGGGGTTCAAATTTTCGCGACGCTCAGTGCCTCGTGTCAGATTCTCGCGGATCGCTTCGGCAATAGTGCGAATTGCAAGTCGCGAGTGATTGTTAAAATTTCCATCCTCGTGATCTTCCAGCCGAATTTCACGTCGTGAGTATCGGATTGAAATTTTCTTCTGTGGATTGAAATGTTTTATTGTCGCGATTTTATCGTCGACTTTTGCCTTATCCCCGTAATTCTATTTATTTCATAATCGCTCGATTATAATTTATCGTAAAACATGATCAACATCAAGTAGATCGAATTTAGATTTTGCGCCGATCGCTTAAATACATTTATCTCGGAATCTGTGTCAATTTCAATTCCTTTCATCGTAACTATAATGGCGCGTAATTGACAAATTCTATTTGAATCACAATCAATTTTGTATAAAATTTAAATTATGCACACGCGCGTTAATTACATTTTTAAGTTGTGAAAGATGTATTGAGTTATATATATTTTATTTTATCCAAATAATTTTTATAGAGCTTTTAATAAGTTTACAATTTTTTTTTAGATTAAACTTTCTTTTGTTTCCATGTTAGCAGTAAAGTAATCTGTTATAATTTATTTTCTATTATAATTTATATTCTTTTTTATTATAATTTATATTAGTAATTTTGTGTAAATAATTACCATCACTTTTTTCACGGTTCACGGTGAAAACACTGTAAATCCAAGTGTGTTATTTCTACACTCATAAAAATGACACATTTGACTGAGGCTCGTTTTACATGTTTCGTTGCATGTTAAATTACATTATTTACACGTAATTTAACTCGTTTAATTGTATTAAATTAAAAGTTAATACGTTCAATCGTGTTAAATGACGTGATTTAAAACGGCAAGAAATGTGGAAGAAGATCGAGCTTCAGTTAAAATAACATACTTGGATTTGCAGTGAACATCTTCCAGATTTAATTACTTCCGATTTTGCCTTATTTATTACAAAATATATCGATTAAAATATTGTTAATAAAAGAATTTTATAATTTCTTCAGCTAAGTGGACAGAATAAATTAAATAAAAGTATATAGTATAGGGATTTTGTGCGAAAAAAAGGATTACGAATTTCTCTTGTGTTCTCAAAATTATTATATTTCGAATAAAATTTATTAGTGAGAAATGTGTCATAAACAACATGTACGCGTTATTGAAAACGTGTGTCATTGTTTGAAAGCTATTATCTTTCAAATAGATTGATTTAATCGGCCAGAGAAAGGATGCAAACTGACGTATTATTTTGATCGATTATCTGTTCGCGATTCGCCTGTCGCGTAAGCCGTGATAAATCGAAGTCTTGTTCCGAGCCAAGTTGATAAGGGGAGCGACCGTCAATGGGAGGCACATGTTGAAGGGCATCTCTGTGTCACTGTAATAGATCGACAACGAAGACCGCGAGAAAGTAAAGACCGCGACAGGCAGCACCGGGAAACCGTTTCGTAAATTTATTTGTTTTGGCATTGTCGGACGCATGCATTTGCAAGCTGCAAGCGGTGGTAAATTGACGCAAATGAATCGTTATTCCGTGCTATGGGCGTTCGTTATCGATTTCGAGTTATCAGTTGATCGTGCGCTTTCCATTTCGTTGACCCGTAATTACCGATGCGGTGCAGCGAATCAAAAGAAGGAATCGCACAGGGGACAAAAATTATATCGAGATTTTCTTACATTCGTTTTACCCTGCTATAAAAATTCCTTTCTATATTCTTCAATCATTTTCCTTTCTGTCTTTCTTTATAATTTTCTTTCGTTTTTTGCAAAAAATGGTTTGAAAAATGATAATATATACACAATTATATCTAAATTATATTTAAATTATAATATTTAAATTGTATTTAAATTATATTATAATTATATTATAATTATATTTAAATTTGTCAAAGTTTATTCTTTTCTTTTGATTCTATATAAATCTAAATAAATTATAATATAGAAAAAAATTAAAATTGAATTATTTGTGCTAAGTATATAAAGCAATGATATTTATAATATTGTGGTTAAGAGCATCTAAATATCTAAAATATCAAGTATTTAAGAAAGTAGGAAATAGTTTTTGTTTTTCTTTTTTAATTTAAATTGGGCTTAATATCGCCAAAGAAATTTAATCTTTTATTTAAATGTTTAAATATTTAATATTAATGTTTATAGACCATTATTATAAGTAGCTGCCTTAAAATTTTATTTTTAGGCTAAAATTGATTTCAATTTCATCAGTAAAAGAATAATTTTTTTATGAGATTTTATATATTAAGAGAACAATAATTATTGTTTAATTTAAATTTAAATTTTAAAAAAATTAAAGCTGTTAGATTTATCATCTTTCGTGGCATCGATCTTCGACAAATTCAAATGCGTAGAACTCTATTTTATTAAAATTCAAACTGCGAATCAAAATTACAAAATTAAACTAAATATTCTTGAAATAGTTCTAGTAAGCTTCTAGTAAGCTTAAAAAATAACATTTCCTTTTTTGATTAAGATATTTTTTCACATTATTCTATTAGATTATTTCACGTTATCGCGTAGATATATGCGAGACGTGCGTATCTGACATCAGTAAACATGGAATACATCTTTGATAGATTCTCTTAAAAACGTTCTCTTATTAAATTACTTGCTCCTTGGATCTCATAAAAAATATTGATCATCGAAGTACCGATATTACATCAACGAACCAAGTGCGTGATTTGTTTTCTCATAATTATCATAAAAATCTTGGTGCACTAGAATTAATTAATATATCTATAAATATTGCAAACTTCTCAAAAGATATTAAAAAGAGAAAGAAGCTAAAGATATCGATATAAACAGTTTAGTTTTAAGAACACATTACATAATTGCATTGATTTCTTTATTTTTATTATCACAAATAAAAAATTATTTGTAAAAATAATGCTTCTACCAATAAATGACAAAAAATTTGTATTTTAACAACAAATTGTATACATCGCTATTATTTTCTCAGATAATTCTTACGAAAAATTGCTCGTAAATTTACTTACTATATACATTGCCAATAAATGTCTAAACTTGCAAGACGTTGAACTGCATGAAAATTGAAAATTTCGGGAATGTGGCCAAATAATCACTCGAAAATTTGCGTGTCGCAAAACGCAGTCATATTACTATTTATAAATCTGTAAAGAGGAGAGAGTGGATGGGAATGAGACTGATAATATTCTTTGCGCATCTGATGTAGGAACATACTTGTTCACAAACATAAGAAAATCTTTAAACATAGATTCCAATAGTATCTTATCTTATTTTTGGGGCTTTCCTGGAGATAGTTCAGGTGACCTGGAAGGTGGATTATGTGAGCATGACCGGTCATTATAAGTATTATTAATTAAAGTGTAAAAGAATCGTACATACTGGAGACAGTTGATCCATCTCTGACTCATTGCTCGCAAATGTTCGTAGAATTTTCTGCGAAGTACTTCCATGCGTGGCCTTAATTACCCTTAGTTCTCGTTATCACTCCGTGAGACCTTCCAATCAATACCGAAACACATGTTGTCTTCCAAAAATTGCAACTTACGCAATATTGGAGAGACTATTTTATTACGCGCCATGCCTGAATGATATAATTATACAACACGTAGAACGTATACACACACACATATACATCGGAATAAATTGTTAATGTATATTTATTGTCTTTTTTTTTACAATTGTTATCATCTTAGCTACTTAATCACCTTATAACTTGACTATTCATGCGAGAAGAAAATGGCTTGCGCAATGTGCAAGAATAGTTGAAAAGTAAATAAAACATTGCTAGTAAAATGTGTTTTTCAGACAAGGCAAGATGGAGAATCGTTTTCAGGGCAAAGCACCGGAAGACGATGTAATTGGGCAATTACAGCAAAATAATAAGAGACCCTCAATGTCTCTAAATATGAGCGGATTATGGGATGTAGTTCCACGATTGGATCATTACAGGTATACTTTATTAAGTTAATTAAAGTACACTTCAGAGTGTATCACGTTAATTAACATCAAATTAATTACATACGTACACTGTTTTCAATTGTCACGTTATATGCTTTGTTGCGTAAAATTGGTTTAAAGAAGAAAAAAGAACTCTTAATTGTTACAAAATTTGCTGTATAAAATTTATCATATTTCGATCTATCGGCCCATTTATATCGATGCGATTACGTAACGACGTTTTCCACGTTTTGTTCGTTTAAGCATTATATTGGAAAATCATTAATCTTTTTTCGCACGTTCACGTTATACGTTCTCGATATAAAAAAATCAGTAACATTATTTGTACGTATACCCGAAAAGGAATTATTCAGTTTGGCGAATCCGCGACCGGCTAAAATAATAGTTTTATCGTTACAATATCACTAATCTCTTTTATAGATTAAGCCGTCGCGCGAAAAGGCCATCTCTGAGCACTTTGCATGAAGGAAATCTTATAAAGGTAAGGAAACTTATATATCACAGTATACTTTAGAAGATTATAGTATCGAAACATCAGACATTAATTTAAAAATTTGATAATATATTATTTTATTTTAAATAAAATATGATATATTTAAATATAAAACACAGTTAGTTAATTAATAGATATTAAATTATCGAAACTGAAGCAGGTAAATAAAATTAAGAAATTTTTAATACACCTATATACCTGTTGTTTATAAATTGTTTAGAATATATAATACATAGATATGAAACACACGTGAAAAATCGAATTTTATTTGCCACACCACATACACATATGTAAAGAGAGACTTAATGATTCCATCCGATAAATATAACGATTAATATCTAGTTACGACTGGATAAATGTATCAATAAATACTTGACGCAAGTTTTCATGGAATACTATCAATTTTTACTTTAAAGTGAGGATACAGATATTCTGATTTTTATAATCTCAATAATATTTTTCAACGGAATATCGGCTTATCAGTTGAATGTACTTAAATAGTCATCGATGTTTTTTGATTTGAAGAACGTATTTAGAATTTTACTACACTTTTAAAACGTTTATTCTTATTGGTAATTATTAAATAAGCAATATTGTAAAAATTACACAATTTTGCCGTCTTTTGTCTTCTTCTAAAATAATACTAAAATTTAATTTGTTTATTTATCCACCATCAAATTATTAATTAAAATCATATATATGATGACCCCTAGGTCAAGTTCACCACCAGATGCTCATTTTTAAACCCTAAACTCTTGTATTAAACATTTTTTTCAAAAACGTCATCCGTTCAAGTTATTTCGGGGTACCCATCTTTCTGGTACACCCTGTATATATATATATATTTTTTATATAATTGTCTTTTAAATGCATATAAAGAATTAAAACACAATGTTTCAATCGAGATTAGATAAGATTGTTTAATAAAGTGATAATTTCTAAGGAAGTATATTACGTAAAATATAACGCAAGTATTTGATATTTTTGCGGATGATAAGAGAATCGCCTCACCCTGTGATTTCTCTTCCCTATTTCAAAGAAAAACGATCGAAGTCGTGAAGGTAAAACTAGACAAGGGGAAACTAGTTTATTAAGTTTACGCAGCAGTAAACATCCGTTCAGTGAGATTGGAAGAAATACTCTCCTGTGTACAGTAGATATAAAGATAATCTTACACGCATTCAAGAATTTGATAACGTTGATTCTATAATATAATTTTTTTATTCAACAAAAGATAGTTTATTAGAAAAAAATATACTCTTTCATAATTATTCCATATATAAAAATGTTTAATATAGATATATATTTTTTCATGTACGTAAAAGTAGACAGCCGAACAATAAATTAATTATTATTTATTTACAATATTATTTATATTATTATTTATAAATTAATATTAAAAGATTTGTTAATTAAACGAAGTTTTAATTACCTTGCTTTATTCCCGCTGACTCTCGTGAGATTATAACTGATAGCATTTACTGGTAGTATTGATTTATTAAATATAAATAAAGAATTTAAAAAACATTTATCGAAAGGTATACTTAAATTCGATAATACAATTACTATGTAAATGAAAAATAGCGATTGAACTAAAAGTATAATTTTATTTAAAATGTAAAGTAAAGTAAAAAGTAAAATAAATAAAATGGATTTAAATATAAAAAATATATATACATATATATATATATTTATACATATATAGTATATAATATATATTTAAATAAAATGGGAACTCACGAAATATTAACTTTTAAAGTACTGGAATCGTGATAACACTTGGCGTGCAACTAATTATAGCGTTATCTTGAACACAAATGAGAGAGTTCATGAAAATTTGCAACGATCGGTTTTTAATGTACAAGGACATTTTTCACTTATCACTCAATATGTCCTTGTACATTCTTCAAAAGAGCAAATGTTTATGAGAAAGTCTTTACATTGCTTCAAGACACATGTACATCCACATTAGTTTAGTCATATTTTAGCTTATTTATTATCAAAAATACAATAATTTTATTATATTTCTGAAATGTAGAAAAGCATACTCAATCAAAATTTGACATTGACTCTCTTCGAAACAAGGTATAAAAATTAGATTGCAATTCTTGTTATAACGAGAAATGTAAAAATTGAACAACGTAGCACGCGTGTCGTGTTCCTAAAATTCAAATAATCTTCAAAATTTTCAAATGTTTTACGATCAGTGGAGTTTTAGAAGTTTCTCGTCAAGCCAGCATACCGTTAAAATTATGTAATTTATGTAATTTAAGGATTATCATACTATCGGAATTATGTAATTTGCGACGCCGCGTGGCATCGTCATCGAATTGGTCGACGCGGACAGCGCGGAGAATTGAGCGTCTAAATAAACCTTGTTCCAGGACGCCAATGCCGTCGAGACCGGGCAGGTCGGCAGCTTCGGTCAGCAGGGTCACACCGGAATAAAATTAGGATGGATCCAAGGCGTTCTTATACCATGCCTGCTGAATATATGGGGCGTCATGCTGTTTCTGCGACTCTCGTGGGTAGTCGCGCAGGCCGGCATTCTGCAGACCATCGTCATTATCGGAATATCGGCGGTCGTCTGCGTCATTACGACGCTTAGCCTCAGCGCAATTAGCACTAATGGGGAAGTAAAGGGAGGTGTGTTACGGTAACGCATTCTGTAATTCTTTTTTTCCGAAGGAGTGGCGTCGTGCACACCACCGCGACTGCTCTATATACGATTGTGTCGTTAGACGCTCGGGGGTTTTTCCCCAAGCTACAAGATTCTCATCAGAATTATTTATCCAATTTAGCCACGGGGCAATTTGTCTTGATAGAGAAAGGTAGAAAACATGATTGTATAATTCTCTTAAATTTTGCTGCATTTCTTTTGCTTATTGAAGGGATTATGATTCATGCAATAGAATAGCAATGAAATATAGAGATAAAATTGTTAATCTAAAAGTATGATTATTTTAAAAAAGATTGAATGTAGCAATGTAAAGCTTTGAGTTTAATATATTATTTTTTACTGTAAATATGTGTGTGGCAAAATCCTAACTTTGAATAAATTCTGCTTTAATTCGTGGCTTGATAATCTCGACAAATTTTTGATAATATCACTAAACTGATCCCAAATGGTTCGAATTCGTTGTCGGATATCCTATACTCTTATTCTTGCGAGAAGACTTTTCACAGTTTAGAAGTGGAATAAAATCGATTGATTTACAGGTGGGATATACTTCATCATATCTCGTTCTCTTGGGCCTGAATTTGGCGCATCGGTCGGCATCGTGTTTGCGTTCGCAAATGCTGTAGCGGCTTCTATGAATACGATCGGTTTCTGTGATTCCCTGAACGACTTGTTAAAAACGAACGGTTTGAAGATCATAGATAATAGCGTGAATGACGTAAGAATCGTCGGTGTAATAGCGCTCGTCGTTATGATACTTATCTGCGCGGTCGGCATGGAGTGGGAATCAAAGGTATATAGATTCGTTTATTCTAGAATTATTTGGTTTATTCCAGAAAATGTATATTGAATTTTTTAACTCGTTATATAAACAAATGACAATTAAAAGATACGATTATAAAATAAAATATTTATTTTAATTTATTATTAATTACTATAATTATATTCTGCGCTTCTTTTATCAGGCACAAAACTTCCTTATAGCCGTCATCTTGGGTGCGATCTTTGATTTTTTAATTGGCACTATCATGGGGCCGCAAAGTGAAGAACAAAAAGCGAAAGGTTTCATAGGGTTCTCCGGTGGGTATAAAGCTGCGACTAATGAAGCGATAATAGTAATACGATGTGAATTAAATGAAATGAATCTAACAAAGAGATTATTTTAATAATTAAAAGTATATATTATTTCTAGCGGACGTATTTAAGGGTAATCTCGGGCCGGACTATCGATTCTCCGAGAAGAACAATCAAACTTTCTTCTCGGTGTTCGCCATCTTCTTCCCATCGGTCACCGGGATTCAAGCGGGCGCTAACATATCCGGTGATTTAAAAGATCCAGCGAGCAGCATACCTATGGGGACTCTTCTCGCTCTGCTGATCTCTATGTTCAGTTATGTAACTTTTGTCTTTTTTGCCGGTGCCGCGGCTGTCAGAGACGCAGATGGTTTTGTGAACAGCACTATTGTGGAATGTATTCCCAACTGCACGTACGGACTACACAATAGTTACTCGGTAAGTATATAAAATATGTCACTGAAGATATGGTCTCGAAATTATAACATTCTCTCTCATTTTAATCTCAAATGGCAGCCTCAGAGCTGAAAAATACATCTTTTAAAAGTAGAGTATCAATTTTTGCAATAAAAATCTTAAATTAAGAATTGATTGAATTTATTCGCAAATTAACTTCACAGAGCATAAACAGTGAAATTTACAATGTTACATTTTTTAATTAATTTCTAGTGCACTTTGTTTTTACAAAAATATGCGATGTGAGATAAAGCAAATAAAGCTGCTAAATAAAGCTGTCTAATTTTGCAAACAAAATAAATTTAATGTTAGTCGCAGCAGCAAATATTCATCTAAAAGAAATTTGCCAAGACATTGTAAAAATACACAGTAATTGTTAGATATTCTTATTTAATAAGTCAGTTATTAACTATTAATATAATTTTATACAAAGTAATTTTTTTTTAGGTCATGCAGTTAATGTCATTGTGGGGTCCGCTTATTTACGCGGGATGCTTCGCAGCTACCTTGTCGACGGCGCTGACAAATTTATTGTCAGTGCCGAGACTCATTCAGGCTTTGGGTCAAGATCGAATTTATCCCGGGTTGATTTACTTCAGCAAGGGATACGGAAAGTCCGGGGAACCCTATCGAGGATACGTTCTCACATTTGGCGTTGCGGCTCTCTTTCTCTTAATCGGTAAAATGACTGTCTCGAAATATGACGAACTTTATTGGAAGATATCGAATTTCTATTATCGTTAACTCTGTTTCCTAGAAACTCTTAATCGTTTCCCTTTCAGCCGATCTCAACGTAGTCGCACCGCTCATCTCAAACTTCTATTTAGCGTCGTACGCTTTAATCAACTTCTGCACTTTTCACGCAGCGTTGATTCGACCTCTCGGATGGCGGCCTAGTTTTAAAGTAAATTAGAAATTTATCTAATTAAAATAGTACAAAAATCTAGAGAACGATACGTTTTTGAAAGACGCTTAATCTTCAATACCACAATATCATTCGATACTATGAATCTTTTTCTTCGTGTGTATGTCGTCATAAGAAAATTTATTATAATTAAAACAGGGGAATAAGATATTTTAAAATTATATTATTTTTTTATTTATTTTATTACCTACATGCTTCATTCCTTATATTTAAAAATAATATAATTATTCTTTTTATGAAAAGACTAAAATAGTACCTGTTGAGAATTAAAAAATTTTGAGAGAAAAGATTAAATCTTTTTTAAGCGTCTTTACAACCGAGATAAAAATAAACGCGCATTATTAATTTCTTCTTTTTATAGTACTACAATACCTGGCTGTCTCTAATGGGTTTTATCCTTTGCGTGGCGATTATGTTTCTCATCGATTGGGTGACTTCACTTGTCACCTTTGTCATCATCTTCGCGCTATATCTAATAGTAGTCTATCGTAAGCCAGACGTGAATTGGGGCAGCAGCACGCAGGCGCAGACCTTTAAGACTGCAATTTCCATCGTCTACAGGTATTATTTTAAAAAATAATAACATCTGTTTGCATTTGTTCTTTTTGATCGGATTCCTCGCTTGGAATCATCTCGTTAAGAATATCTCTGTCTTTGTATTTTAATTCGAAAATTTCAAAATGAGGCTTTCAATTTGAAATTTACGATAACTTCTAGGTTGAACTCTATTGACGAACACGTGAAGAATTACGCTCCCAAAATTCTGGCGCTTACCGGCCCGCCTGCTGCGAGACCCGCGTTGATACACTTAGCGAATCTCATCACGAAGAATAATTCTTTGCTGATTGCTGGCGAAGTCTTTCCGGTATCGATTTAGTCACAATATAACTTTACGCTTATTTGTAGTCGTTTATGTGGCAAAATTGTGACATCACTAAATTTTCAACGCAATTTCAGATACGACTGTCGTATCGACTACGCTCCGTACGCCTGAATAATGGTTCCTTCTGGCTGCAACAACAACGCATAAAATCATTCTATCACTTGGTGGATGACTTGAGCCTGGAACGAGGTGCTGCCGCGCTGATGCAGGCTACCGGGATAGGCAAGTTAGCTCCCAATGTGGTCCTCATGGGTTACAAGACTCACTGGTCGACGTGCAATCACAGAGATTTGCAGGAATATTTCAATATTCTTCAGTAAGTTGATTGACTGCCTGCTCCAGAATTACTCTAAAATGGCAAATAATAATTGAGGACAGCGCATTCGAAGATTTTAAAATTCGTTTTTTTTTCTCTCAGCAATGCTTTCGATAACAAATTGGCTGTGGCAATCTTGAGAATTGCCGAAGGTCTAGATTGCTCCGGCATCACGAATGGAGACGATGCGAACGGTTACGATGACCACGGAAGTCTCGCACAGAGTAGCTATAATTTGGCGGGGAACACTCTAATGCACGCCGACAGCAATCTCTCCATGAGCACGCAGATTCCCAGAGTACAAAGCGTGCCGACAATAGGTAAGAACTAATATTAAACTAATATTAAATTAAAACAGAAAGAGATTATATCGCCTCTTTTTTCAATTATGTCAATATTTATAGTTTATTGTTATTTATAATTTATGCATAAAACTGTATTATCGTTATCGTTATCGTTTTATCGTTATTTAAAGAAGTTGTTCCATTTTTTTACGAATATATCTTGAGCAATTTATTAAATAGAAATTAGCTCTATCATAGATAAACAATGAATTTTCCATATAATTGTTTCTCACATATTTCGGTTTAATTATACCATTAGGTACCCCATTTTCCACACCCGATACGACACCTGTAATCGGATATTCAGCGATACATTGGAAAGCTCAAGAAAATTTAAAACAGAAGAAAAAACACGCTGTTGATAAACTGCTGTAAGTAAAACGTTAAACATTTTTACTATATTAAATATTATCAAAAGTTTGCTTCGTCAAACTTAGAATAAATTTTGTTCCATGAAAATTTAATCATATACGTTTTTAAAATTTCTTTATTTTTAATTTAAAACAATATTAAATATTTTATTAATTAAAACCTAAATCAAATTTTTATTAAAGCGGCTTAAAATTAACTAAGAAGTTTATTTGTTTTATACTATTAAAGTTTTATACTTCCCACGTTTTCAATTCTTAAAGTTTAATATCTTCTCCATTATGTGTATATGAATTTTAAAGTAATTTTTTTTCTCAATAAAATTTTGAAAATCCAGCGAAAAGAAATTATTAAAATTTATGTATTGTTAACGATTCATTATTAATTATTTTAGCGAGAGACGAAACGGCGGAATGGCTTCCATACCGGAAAATGTAACAATTTTCCAACAGAAGTACAAAAAAGGAACCATCGACGTATGGTGGTTATATGACGACGGAGGTGACTTAAAAAATAGATTTAATCGGATGATTGGGGTATGTCGACTGAGTTGATTTAGACACGTACCTCAATCATCCATATAAAATTCGTTGGAATTTCCGACTCATTTGTAAGTGGCAGAAATTATTATTCGACAGGTTTGACGATTCTCCTACCGTATATAATCAGCACGCGCTCAAATTGGAAACACTGCAAGATGAGGATATTCGCTCTGACCAATCATAAGCACGACCTCAGCGCGCAAGAAAAAGAGTAAGTAAATAATAGGAGATATAAGGTGCTTTAATGTACGAACACTGATAATTTATCGAGGAAGTTGTTTTGAGCGAACAACTTCACGAAAATGTAAATAAAATATCTCGCTGTAAGATTATGTTATTAATTATCCTGCAGAATGGTTGAGATAATGAGTAAGGCACGAATTAACTACAGCAGCCTGAAGATAGTAAATGACATCGGCGTTGAATTAAGAGAGGAGACGCGGTCTTTCTTCGACAAATTAATATCCGATTTTCGGATAAACGATTCTTCCGAAAATGGTGGTAGGTTATTGGCATAATTTTTGTTTAAACGATCCCTTTTTAATCATCTCCCTCTAATATGCATCTAATATTCAATGTAAATAATTATTATTTTTAGAATGTTATATTACTGATCAGGAGCTTCAGACTCTACGAGAAAAAACGAATCGGCAACTGCGACTGCGAGAATTATTATTGGAAAACTCGAGTCAGTCCACCTTGGTAGTTATGTATGTATAATAATATATATTTAGCATTACATAATATTCCTCATTGCAAAACATAAATATCTATAATCGTATATTTATGTATAATAATTTTTTATTTTAAATTATATTCGTTTAATATATAAAAATTTAACGTAAAAGCAAAAAAATATCAACGCCTGATATACTTAAATATTCTTGAAAACATATCCATAAAAAATATATATTTTTGTAAGATTATATTCAACTACACGGATTATATGAATATGTAACTCGCATATCTTCTTACATTATTTTCTGCATTACAATTTACTGCATTATTCTCTTTGTTATTGATGATTTCTTAAGAATGCTTTTGTAATTCATAGGTCTTTACCAATGCCAAGGAAGGGTGCAGTTTCAGCGCCCTTATACATGGCTTGGTTGGAGACACTTACGAGGGACATGCCACCAACGATTTTAGTCCGCGGAAATCATACATCTGTATTGACATTCTACTCGTAGTCCACCGAGCATAATCTAACTATATCTGGTATGTCTTAGCAACAACAATAAACAATTAAAAGATTTTAATTAAAAGATTAATTTCTCAATCGAAGAAAAAGCCGTAACAAGGTGTTAGTGTTAAAAAATTATATATTAAAGTAAAAAATAACAAACGTTTCGGACCTTTATAGGACCATCTTCAGTGTCGCATAAAAATTACGTCAATTTCGGATAAAGTTAACAAACGTTACAAATATTACAACTAAAATTAACGCAACTAAAATTAACGCAACTTTTGTTATATATTTTATACGCGGGCATAAATATGCGTTTTTCCAATTTTTTCAATTTTATTAGATATAATTTTGGATGTTTTATTTGTTATAAGCACATCATTACTGAAATGTCGATCCTACAAAATAGTTCACAGCATCCTACAAAATAGTTCATAGTTCGATTATGGTCCACTTCGAATTCAACGTTTTAACTGTTGCGTTAATTTTAGCTGTAATATTTGTAACGTTTGTTAACTTTATCCGAAATTGACTTAATTTTTATGCGACACTGAAGATGGTCCTATAAAGGTCCGAAACGTTTGTTATTTTTTACTTTAATATAGAATTTTTTAACACTAACACCTTGTTACGGCTCGACGCTCCTTTTTCTTCGATTGATTTTTAATCTTGTGAGCCTTTTTGTTATATATTAATTTCTCATTTGCATTTTTTAATATCAATTATTCAAAATGCATTTTCTTCTAAAGAGATATAATCTTCATGGCGATTTAACTTTATAAGTATAACTTTATAATATAACTTTTGCAAATTGCTTTGATAATCCTTTTTCAAGAGATTTTCGAGGCCTTCTATCCGTAATCATATTAACCCTTAAATGCCACCCGGGGTCCAGCGGACCCCAGACCCTTTAGAATGATATATTTTCAAATGTTCCCGCCAAATATGGAGCTCATATTTATTTATTATTATTTTTATTTTTTTGATTTTGGAGCCAACATTTTAACTGTTGGCGATCTTAATTTTTTATACTATGTTGAAATTGAAATTTTAACAATATAAGCATTTTATTCTCTTTTCTAAGCCTTGAACAACATTGAAAATAATTTTCATAACTAAATATCAAAAAATCAATAAGTAAGGAGACATTTTTCATGCTGGGGTCTTTTAGACCCCATGTGTCATTTATGAGATTCTTGAGAGGTGTGGCCTTTATCGCCTTCTATCCGTAATCATATTAAAACGCTTTATATTCGTTGCAGAAATTTACTGTCCGTTTTTGCCAAGTTTGGAAAATGGGCTTGCATCGTCTACATCGGAACAAAGAAATGGACGAAACGACGTGATTGGAGGTTTTGATAGCCTACAACTGATAAAGTTGCCGAACTCGAAGATTGTAATGACGAGCACAACAAAAGGACCTTACTGGAGCTCAATCATCGATATGACCCAGCAAGATTCTCGAATGCGAATATGACTTACAATTAGCTGTCCTATGTGAAGAATATGCTAATGAACATTAGCGATAAGAAGATAGTGAGAAAAGAGTCTTTTGGCAGAATGAGCGAACGCTTTATCTCTGGATCGAGCGATAAATGGTGAAGACATTCTCCAACCCAACGAAATCCCAGTTTGACAAGAATAGTGTGAGATATGCCAACAATCAAATTTTGGCAGAAAAAACTAGGAATAATAAAAATAGAAATGTTTTGAGAAAGACATAATAGTGAAATAGTGAGGATTGGGAAATGGAAAGAAGAATAATGAAGCAGGAAGAAAATAGGGACATATTTTATAGAAAAGTTTCATTGTGATCGAATAAGATTGCTCGGATTAGAAATATAATATAGCATTAGCGCTATTATTGTAAATAACTTGGCTATTTTTTATTAAGTTTAAAAATGTAATAAAGTTTCTCCAAAACAATGTACAATGTATAACTTAACTATTTAATATTTTAGATATTATTAAAATTATTTGAAAACAATTCTTGCAGGCTCTTCTCATTTCATTTTAATCTAACGCATGTAATACCATATTTTTTAGCTAAAAAAAAGTTACTTTTTTATTTCGGATTTAATTTCGGACATAAAAATTTGCGAAAATACACCGCGAGTGAATAACGAACAATCGAAATAAAATCAAAGACAATAGGTACCTGTCTTATAATCTTGTCTCAAACCGAAGTGATAAAAGTAAAACTGCAGTAGTTTTTTTAAATAAAAATCGAATATTATCGAATCATAAATATATATAAGAACAATCTTACATTAGGATAATAATAAATCATAAAATTGATATTATATTACAATCTATAGTCTAAATTTAATCGTATAAATTTTAACAGTCACGACATTTTCTGCAAAATTGTCGATTTTTAATAGTATTTTTCCAAAAAACATTAAGACATCTTACCAGACATCTAAAAGATGTCTAAAAATTGTTCAAATGTCTTATAAAATTGTCAGAAAGATATCTTTTAGACATATAACGTGTGTTGCTGGGTTGTCGGTGATATGATGCCGTTATCCCATGTTACCCGTCGGAAATATTTGTAGACATCAATGATAGACATGACTACGTAGTTCAACGCACACGTTTCATGTACATAGAGGCGCCAGTGGATGGGTTCCATGTTGGCCATGTTCCATCTTCCATCTCCATTTAAAGCCAGTGGCATGAGTGGCACACGGTGCATGTTTTCCTGCTGCCTGCTGGATTACTTCAGCTCACTGTTCATTCTCAGGTTTTTCTCTCTCCTGTAATTAACCATCGTAATTATCGTATGTCATAACGCATGTTCTGAAGATGGAGAGAAATATCAGCAAAATACTTGACATATCGTGGAGATTCGGAGGTAAGATAATAGTTTATAAATTGAGACCAATATCGATGTTTGTCATATTACGTTCTTAGGTTATTATTTTCTGTTAGAAGATCTATTAAATAAGAAACAAAGATATTCTATATTTTAATTATCATTTGCTATTAATATAAAAATTGTGTATATTGTATTTCTATTTAATTTAAATCTTACATTTGATTAACTTTAGTAGTAAATACTAATAAACAAGGTATATAATTTAAGTAAGTTATGCAAATTTTTTTTTTCCGAATTGTATTCTTATTTATAATAGATTATGTATTCTTACTATAATGCCAATCATTAATGAATAACTATGTCATTTTTTTAAACTTCTTTTAGTGACCGCAGCAAGTAACGATTCCGACAATGTCGCAAAATCATTTCTACAACTTAAGTTATGTCTTGATGATGATGGTAAAATCAAGAATGTATTTATTGAGATGACAATAGGGCAGTTTTACAAATTTCTACATGATTTGGAAAAGGCAAAATGTAATCTTGATTTGTTACTGTAAACAAATTATACATGCATATTAAAATAATATTCTATGTAGATGTTACCTGTATTAAGATATATATTTACAACTCAAACAATTGTTTTTTGAAAAAGTTTTTTTATGTATTTTCTTATAATCTACATTATTTAAAATAAAAATATTTACTATCTTAAGAAATAAAAATTTAGATTATCTCTAGTAAGATAATAAAATATTTTAAGTAACATTCTTTGGATAACATTCATCAACATCATAATCTTAGTATCATAGGCCCTCATAATTAATTGAAAATTTACAATGTATGGCTCGGTCTATAATCACTTAGGAAATTACAGTATTAAGTCACATAGGAAATTACAAATATTATTTAAATTTTCCACTTAATAATTTCAACTGTATATAAGCTGCTCTATGTGAATGGATCAAATTGTGGCTTTGAAGCAGGAACAGAAAAAAATCTTATAAAATTTAAAAATTAAATAATTTAAAAATTAAATAATTTAAAAAATTAAATAATTTTAATTTTCCATGTTCTGATGTTATAACTATGAATTTATGCGCATACATATATATATATATATATATATATATATATATATATATATGTGTATAATTATAAAGTGTAATTTTGTTCCCTACGACATTTTTTTCCATTTCTTTCTATCTCAAAGCTGCAGTTTGATTTAATGGAAACCTTGTATATATTTTAAGATTACAAATATTCGACAAGTAATTAAATAAATACAATAAATAAAAACGTCAAGAATTTTTGCAAAAAAGTTGTCAACTTTATCAACTGTACTAGATTTTAAGATTGATCATTATATACTATTTCGATAATGAGTTTTGCAAAACGTCTCTTAAACGGTATAAAAGTGAAATTAGTCATGGATCACATTACAGACGTTAACAATACATATATCAATAATGGTCAGCTAAGTATCTAATATTGATAAATATATACCTTTTTTAAACACAGACAACCTTTTTCAAAACATAGGCAAATATGTTCACTGTAAAGTACCACATGTAATAAAATTATGACTACGTTGTAAGTATTTGATTAAAACTTAATCAAAGGATCGGAATCGGATAACTAAATAACTAATAACTCATACCTCAAGAGATTGCTATTCCTCCTTTCTTTAGAAAAATATATACAGGCTTTACGCATCTATGTGGATCTTTGATTAAATAGTTCTGCGCATAATCTTCATATCCTCACACTTATCGAGTAATAAAAATATTGTACAATCTATTATTATATTTCCTTGAAACAATTGTATTATCAATATCCGCTCAAATTTTCATGCAGGCTCGGTTGCGAAGAACGTATTATCTGAAAGCAATATAAAATACATTTTTTACAATCAAATACAAAGTTCTCTATTCGCAAATAATAAATATACGTATTTGTCTGCAGATATATATAAATATAGGTACGATAGGTTTTACAAGAGACAAAATGAGTACGTGTCAACAGCAAATACAAAAGTGAGAAACTTTATTTATTCTTCAACAATATACATTCATGGTTGATCATTTCATATTTCCCGGCTTAACAAAATCATGTAGTCATCACAATTAGGAATATTAAGAAGTAATTTAACAATCAAAACGCTATATTTTACAGCAATAAATATGTTTTCATATAAAAAAAGAAAAAAAAAAGGTTTAACATATCTCGTTAACTAGCAATAAAAATATTTATATTATCAAATGCTTATATACATTATTTATTATAAAACCTGTAACAATTCTATAATGAGACTGTATAAAATATTTAAAGTATAATCTGTTGAATATTTATTGTTGATATACTATTTGGAATGACTTCGGCCCAATTATTTTATATTTGATTCTACACATACTTTATACGTACTAATTGTGTAATTTTATTAAAGAAAGAAATATGCTATATTCTGTAAAAAAGTGAAGTAACTCAAACATAAAGTTCGTCACTCTAATACTGTGCTATAAAATACTATCAAGGATATCATCGAATCAGTGAAAATGAGAATAACGAGCCGTATATCAAGCACATTCCAAGCAATAAATATATCAATAAACTATCTTTAACAAAGTAATTAGACATATTTGGTCCCCTGACATTTAAAATTCTCGCATTTGAACGAACATGTTCATGGAACGAACGTGAACATGAAAAAATTTGGTCTTATGAAAAGGTCCTGCGACAGGATTGACAGTTCTAAAAGCCTTGCGTCTAGGAGGAAGCGGACTGAATACAGCACCTCTTTGGTTATTAGGCTCTGCTAATGCTAGCGCAGGATTTGTATGTTCGGATGATGAACTCTCTTGTAGTTTCAGTGCGCCTAATTGCAAGGACTTGCCTCTTTCCGCTTTGTCCTGAATAGACTCTAACACTGGTTGAATCGCACCGAGCAACGGCCGTTTGGAAGGCTCCGCAGACCAACATTGTTCCATTAACGTCCAACACTCCTCGTCAAAATGTGGTAGTCTCTCGGGCCTAAGACCTAACGTAAATACGTTCGCTTAACAATTCATGTGAGTATGCGACAGTAAAAAAAATACATTGAGATAAGCAGTAATTTGAATGATTAAATATCAATCCACTTAAGTCAGTTAAATCAGCCAACAATGATATACATTCCTCACTATTACTGAATTAAATTTGAGAAATTTGCATTATAGAAATTTTAATGTAATTTTTGTTTATCATGAAATATGAAATTACAAAATATGAAATATTAAATTAACCTTTTTCTTATTTTAGCACATAAATATATGATTATAATGCAGGCTCGACTTCTCTCTGTACGTAATGAAGTTATTACCTTTCCGCACGCTTGTCCATAACTGCTCCTTGTTATGAAATTGTTCAAATGCATACGGTAATCGAACCTTCCCAGCACATATGTACCAAAACAAGATGCCAAAGGCATAGACATCGACACTGCTGTCGTAATGGCCAGACAGGAGTTCCGGTGCCATGTGGATCGGCGTTCCTACGATACTACCCGACATCATAGCTTCGGTAATACAAAATCCGAGATCGGTTAGTTTAGCCCTGTTTTCCGTATCGAGCAAGACATTTTTCAATTTGATATCACGATGAACTAGGCCTTGCGAGTGAAGATAACGTATTCCCTCCAGGACATCTATCGCTATTTGTATACGTTCCAGCCACGAAAGACCGGCGTGTATACCGCAGTATAAATCGCGACTTAACCGGTCAGTGATTAAGAGAACTGCAGTGCCCAATCCGAATCCCCCGCCGTACGATTGGTCTACAACGGATCCGCGAAGCTTCACTATCCTTTTGTGATCTGGTATCGACCTGGTATAGTAAACCTCCATCGCGAGATCGTTCCAATGCCTCTCGTCCGGCGGAACAACGGATTTTACCGCGCATGGTCCCGGCGCACCGCCCCAACCGTCGCAAGCAAACACCACACCATACTGTCCTCTGCCAATCTCCTTGCCGTAATGAGGAATGCCGAAGCGAATCGCATCCATCATCGACGTGGATTCCAACGCGAGTTTAGCTAGCTTGGGTGCGTGGTACTTTCGTATAGCTATTCTCTGTTCCTCGGTCCTCTCCAGCTTCCCCGAATAATAGTTTTCTAGAGATTTCAAGGCAGTCTGGAAGGCGTCATGCGACGATTTCAGTTTGTCTCTAAACTGCGTGGAAATTGTTTTTGCCAATCTCGCTGCCGACAAGGAATTCAAGATATCGACAGTAACCTTCCGCCTCCAAGCCGTGTCCAGAGTCGGGGTAGGTGTCCATGGCAGCGGTAAAGATTTGAAGAGCTGCCTCAATCTTTCCAAGAACGAATGCACCAAGGATGGTGACGAATTGTGCAATTCCACATTGTAAGCCGCGGAGAGTATTTGCTTCAAGGCATCGCTAGCTAACAGGCTGCTGTCGTGTTCGTAAGTTTTTTCAAGACTTATTAAGCAACGTTGAAGAGTCCCGATAAAAGTTTCTCGAAGACAGTTTACCGAGTTTACGAGCTCCTTCGCGACTTTCTCGCCCAAGCGGCCTAGCACAAATCGTTGGACCTCCGACGTCGCGACACGAACAGTAACCGTCCACTCCGCTCGTTCGCTATTATCGAAAGGAACGGTTTGATACTGGAAGATATCGCCAGTGGACCCTAATATATCGTCTTTCATCTCCTGAATAATACATTGTATTAACTCAGTCAATTCCACCTGCTGCTCATTAACAACCTTCATTAGACTAGCATAAAGTTCGTTTTCTTTCTGTTGGGCGTATTGTATCCTTCTAGGAGTGATCTGTATTTTTCGTGCCATGTCAAACGCACTTAAAATAAATTTACGTAGACTGGTTGTATGTATTTCATTCAAATAAGTGCTGGCGTTTATCAGATAGCTTTGCAGGCAGGCACGCGTGAAATGTAAAACGCGGTCCGTTTTTTTGCATGAATCCACTAGGTCGCTTGAATTATTAACGTAACGCTCGCCGACAAGCCACGTTAATTGATGAACTTCCACAGACTCTTCCATCCCTAGGAATCCTAAACTGCTCAACTGATCTAGCCACGTTAGACCGAGTGAATTCATTTTGTCAATATTAATACTATCATCACTCTTCGATTCCTTAGATACGCTCGGCACCTCTATCCGATTTTGCAGGCTATGCTGCTCAGACTCAGTCAATTCCGCGTCTGTGCCATCCAACGAAACATTAGCTAACGACGATATGAATAAAATCGGATTATACGGATAAGTCTCTTTCAAATCTCTCAATTCTTCCAAATTTTCTTCAGTCAACGGTTGCTCCCCGAGAGCGTAGAGAAATATAGGTAAAATTTTCAACGAGCCTTTAGCGAGAATTTTTACTACACCACTGTTGGGGACGACAAATATTTGAACACCTTCTTTCAGTATTGCTTGATCTAACTTCACTTCCAGCACTGTAGGGCAATTGATGTCTTCGTTTATCGATTTTTCTAGATCCTCGAATGGGAGCGTGCTCCATGATTTTTCGTTGGCCCGTAACGTCTCGACTACTTCGTATTCTAAACCTAACGTGAGACTGACATGATTCGTATGACCATACGTGATCTTGACCCATCTCCATGGATCGTTGGACAGCGGCAAGATATCGGCGGAAAGCAAGTTGTTAACCAGCAAAGCTTTGGCTTTATTATCTTGCCCAAAAATGACTATTGCGGGGGAATTATCAAGGATGTGTGTCACTCTGTCCAAGGTCAACGGAGGCAGTAATTCCTCGATGATATTCTCTACAAGAAACGTTATATAAATGTTAAATAAGACTAATCAGCAACGTATTAGATTTATCGATTTAAATCTCAAACATGAATAATTATGAATAATTACCTCCAGGGAAAAAGTTCTCAAGTTTTATAACCTCTAATGTACGCTGTGTCTCTTCAAGTATATGGTGTAGCTGATTCCTGTTCCTCTGATACTTCTTGAATTCTTGTGGTAAATTGCTTACCATTTTTTCTCACATTATTTTAGTCATGTGTACATTCCACAAAATGGTCATACCCTATCAATATTATTATACAGTTAATAAAACCATCTTTTGCAGTGCATATTTATGTAGAATCAGACTCGAAAACACAAGTGCTGTGACAATGTACTAAATTCTATATACATAAATTAGTATTTATTTCTCAAGTTCTGAATGAAATAGAATAGGTTAGAGCATGCAAATTTATCATATCCTTGCCAGCTACAGCACATATATACATATATCTATGAAGCTACGAGACGCGCGGATGTAAACAACGTTCGCCGAGCCTGAATCATGTCCGAGAATAGTGCTCGCGTAAATAAGACCGACTAAAAATCCCAGCGTTTTATCGGACGGGGGACACCTCCCGGCAGTCCCGGCAGCGAGTTGTCATCGCTCTATGTATGATGTGCTCCATCAGCTCCGTTCGTACCGCGGCCGGAACGCGGAAACGGCGGAGACCGCGAGCATTGTTTTTCCGCGTGATCGTGGAACCGGCGCTTAAGCTCACCAGCGTAGGATTTCTCGCGGTCATACGAGCGCGAGAGGAGAAGCTCGCCAGATCAGCCAGGTCATCCGAGCGCGGGTAATCCGGAGTCCGGGTCCGGACGTTAGCTCACGCTGCTCACGCGAGACCGCCGCGTACCGCGTATCGAGACATTCGAGACGTACGTCGCCGACGCATGCTGCCGACTAAACTCGAGTCACGAGTCACGAGTGGCTGTGGCCTGTGGTGGCCTGTGCCGCTTCGAAGTCTTCGAACAGTTCGAGCCTCCGAGGGGACGCGACGTAAACGTATACATTCTATAGATGCTATCGGCGCGACACGCCGCGCTCTTGACGTTGACGCTCTTGGCAACGAAAGCGCGAAAAGTGCGCGATGAGGTGCACGCATCGTTCAAGCTTTATTTACCCGCGCGCTTTATTTACACGCGGCGCGAACCACCTTTTTATCTTCTCATGGGAATATTGGGAATCGATGCGCGTCGATGGCAGCTGTTTATCAAATTAGGATAATTATCTGTTGCAAAATAGGGGAAAAATCATCATTAGTTGTCAACGTTGTCAGGCCAGCCATGGAATTCCAACCAGCGCTCTTCGCGACTCCAGTTTTAAAAAATATCTCGCGATGGATGTCGATCAGTAAAAATAAAAATCGATTTTTGAAAGAATCATGCCGGATGTTAACTAACTATAATCGCAAAGCGATTCTTCGCTCTCTCGCCTATATAATAAACAGCTGTTACGCTCCAATTAGTATTTCAACGATTAGATGATTAAAATGTTTATTGAGTTTTATAAGCGTAAATATATAGATAAACGTAAATATGTATACTAAATGTATAAAATTCACGACTTACGATACGCGTTATCTTTTCGACGACTGCTCTCGGTATGTACGACTCCTCGACGCTGCAGCTTTATTAACGCACGAACTTGTATCCTCCCTCATCTGCATCGTCCGATTGACCGAATATTCTTATCCGATTTGCTTCCGCCACGATCGTCACTGCTTAAATTAAAATATTCATTTAGGGATATGAATTGCTAAACGCGGACGTACGTGTCAATGGACTTTCGTTTCAATGGGACAGATGCACTGTCCCGTTATATGTACGCGGTAGCGTCACACTCGTCGCGATTAGGGATACGCAAACCAAGAAAGGAGAACGTAAACAAGGCTCCCCCGTTCGTGCAGATAATGCCACGCGGCGAAGACGTATGATGTACTTTTCCGCTTTTCAGGAATCGAGTTCGCCGCAGCCGTCCGCGTTAATCTTCCCGCTCTATAGCTGTGGTCCACTTAAACCCTCGGTTGTCACCCGGGGTCAAATAAGTGACCCGAGACTATTTTTTTTTTTTTATTAAAGCAACATATCTTAAAAGTACTATGCAAAATTTTGAGCAAGAAACATTGAAAAATTAAAGTTATAATTTTGTTTTTTTTTCCGGAACTTATACATTTTTTAAGGATTTTTTTGAACATGATGCCACTCAAAAAGTTAATTTTTTATAATAAGAATACATATTTTACAATGTTTAAACTTAATTCTAGATTTTTTTGCGATCCACTTAAACCGTTGTTAATTTTTGAACAGCAGTTGCTTGAAAATTGGTTGGGGTCAAATTGACCCCGTGTGACAAACGTGTTCGAAAAAAGAGGTGTGACAACTGACAACCGAAGGTTAACACTACAAACGCTTCAGTGATGAAAGAAGAAGAAATTTAAGAAGGAGAAGAAGAAGAAGAAGAAGTTAAGGCTTCAAAGCATTTGTAACATCAAATGGACTGCAGCTTATTAAGCTTTCTTTTGTTCTTTTAAAACGACCGATAAGCAGTAATAATCATGGTCTGTAAGTAGGAGGCAAAAATGTGGGAAAGTTGCCGATGCACGAATCCGCATCGCGGACGCGAAGGCGCGATCGCAAAAGCCCTCTTTTTCCCGATGACTTCGACCAAAGCTTGATTAACTTAACCAGTGATTAATTTAATCGGTAGAATTGCCTACGGCGGAATTTCTAGCTACATATATAATTCGTTTCTAATCTAATCTTTCTTCACACGTCAAATTATAAAAAGTTCAAAATTCTCCAAATAACCGAATCTCTCGAAGGCAGATTTTGCTGCAAATTTTGTCAACAAATTGCCAAGAAATATAATAAAATCTCCGATGGCAACTGACTGCATGCAAAAACCGAGAAGCTGTCGTTTCGTAACCGCTTAAATAATATATTTCGTTTAAATGATTACGAAACTATATATAGATTCTGCCTTGTATTGGTTTCTGCTGTCAAATTATGTTGGCGGATTCTGCTAGCTATGTGCTAGCAGAATTTTAATGCGGGCGCAGTTGATAGCAATATTTGTAAGTCCTGCAGGTATTGAATCTGCTGACAAATTGCATGAAACATTTTGCTGAGTCTATTCATGTTAACAAACAAAATAGATACATGCTGAAAAATATATTGTCAAGTTAATTAAAAAGTTTGGTCGAAGTCATCCTCACATGAGATCATTAGCGGGGACGAGGGGAACGCCTCCCCTCAATAAATACATATACATGATAATTTTGAGTAGGTAAATTAAAGTAATGTTTATATGTAACGCAACTTGTAAACCCTATAAGAAGTTAAACTTTAAAGTCTTTAAACTATACTCGACCTTTTATTTTTTATGTATTTATTTATTTATGTTTTTTTTCTTAGTTTCTAAAGTCCCCCCAAAATTCATATATCTAACGGCGCCAGTGAGCGGTAGTCCATTTGCGATTTTGTTTTGGCGAGCGATTTATATAATATTAAATCGCATTTCTGCTGATCTCTGCATATTGATCGCGTTTTTGCGAGCGAAAGAACGTTTGATAAGAAATGTATTCGACAGATTTACTTCTTGAGATTTATTACATTTATACATTTCAGCTCCAGAGATTCCAGTAAAATCTGCTTGATTATTTTGTTCTCATTACTTTGCATATATACATTTATATACATCTGTCGAACGATCGCCCCGACCTTTGTGGAAATCTCCATTACGCTATATCGGTCATTTCGATACTTACGCGCGACCGAGGGAATCTCATGGAAACAGCCTTTAACCTCTCCAAACATAACCTCTAGAATTAAGCGGTTCACCATTTTTTCTAAACGCGACGGACGATCACGATTTTGACGTTTCTCATCAGAGAACGATTCTTTTGTAGTTCTCGAGCCCGATTACCAACGGCCTTGATTACCAATCGAAATGGCATCGGCTTTGGAATCCATGGTAGTCGATGAAAAACAGCTTCCCGAGAAGCCGGTGGACAGAGAAAAGGTAAAGGCGGCGAGACGATAAAAAGCGTTTTCCAGAAATGTCCATCTCATAGACTTAAGTGCTTCTTTAATCGTAAATGCGATAACGTTGCATTTGTTTGCACTTCAGACGTGTCCACTTCTACTGCGAGTATTCTGCAACACCGGACGTCATCATAACATAATGGAGTACAGCAGAGGGAATGTCCCTTCGAACGAGCTGCAGATATACACATGGTAACATTAACATTGTTTATGACGGAGAGACCATAAGATTTTATATCTCGTTATGATTCTCTGATTAATTTAATGTGAATTCTCTTACACTGTTGTAAGAAGTTATCTCTAATTTTAATTATTTCTGTGTATAAAGGATGGATGCAACTTTGCGAGAAATTACAGGCTTAGTTAAGGAAGTGAATCCGGACGCTCGCAGCAAGGGAACGTACTTTGACTTTTCGTTAGTGACTCCTGAGTTACGCAACTCCGGTTATCGCATGCGTGAGATTGGTGTTACGTGTTCCGGACAGAAAGGCGCAGATGACAACAAAACGCTAGCGCAAGCAAGGTAATAAATCTTGATACATGAATTAGAATCTTAATAAATTTCCTAATACTTGAATTAGGAAAGATAATTTTTTAAAATCAGCATTTATACTTGATTATGTATGTATTTTGTATAATTATAGGTTCACAATAGGAGATTATCTGGATATATCGATAACGCCGCCGAACAGGATGATGCAACCGGCAGCTAGACGTGGTGGTTTACGTCAATATTAATATAATAATTTCAGTGTTTAAGTTATGATAAGATCATGTTTCTTACAGATGGTACGTAAATGTCACTACACAGAATTCCAGAAAGACTTCCTAAACTTTTGTATCTATAAATAACTAAAATAAAAAATCACTTTCTTTAATTTCTTTAAATTTGCTGCATTAAATATTAACATTTTTTATTATATGTTTTTTAGCAATAAAGCTAGTTTTATTCTTCTTTGAAATATTCCTAAAACTAAAGACATTCCTAGGAATGTCACATCCCTGGGATTCCTGTTAATTATGAAGTTAATGCAATTATTAGGCAGGATCCCTGGTAACACAATCTGATAGTTCAGATACGTCCCGAAGAAGTGCGCAAGAAAACAGTCCAAAATTGCGACAAAAGTGCATAATATCTGTGATTGAACGAGTACTTACTGTACTATTGCAGCAGTCTGCTGTAAGAAGCTACTGTGAAAATTTATATATAAAACTGTCGCAATTCTTGCGCACTTCTGTCGTAATTTTGGACTGTTTTCTTGCGCACTTCTTCGGGACGTATCTGAACTATCAGATTGTGTCAGATTGTGTTACCAGGGATAATTTATTAGCTGTAAATTTTGATGTCTGATATAATTTGTGTTTTAGATTTGTATATTCAGAGAGAAGACTGAGAGCGGCCATCTAGTGAGTTCTGAAACTGTGGATGTAAACCTTTGCACAATGCCAGGTAACAGGCAATAGGAACAGAAAACAGAAATCAAAAATACTGAATGGACGATGACACAGGCAACGAGGACAGAATTTCCAACGTGACGGAAAATCTCTGTCTATTGCCTGTATTATCGTCCATTCTACATTGAAACATTCTATTGCCTGTTGCCTAGCATTGTGCAAGGACCTTTACATTCACAATTTCAGAACTCATTAGATCGCCGGAGTGCCACTCGCAGTCTTCTCTCTGATTCAGATTATACTTGTGATTAATATCACAAATAATCACAAATGATTTTTTTTCTTCATTAAGAAATCGTTTCGTGTTTATGTAATACCTTTCTTTAAAAAAAAGGTAAAGAAAGGCGCCAAGAGTACACTATAGTAGTGTATATGTTGTTAAATAAAAGTAATTTTAATTTTACTTTTGATATAATTTTGGCAAATTTTATCCTTTAATAAAATAAAACAAAAAAAAAAGATAAAGAGACAAAAATGACCTGTTCGCTCTCTTTCGACCCGGTAGCTTGGCAATAATTTACGCAGGATTCGTACAAGATGCCTTTGATGATGAGCTGAATGAGCCGATCGTTTTTCGCCGAGGTGATCGGATGCGCGGGGTCGGCGCTCTTCCCGTCGCCCGGCAGGAACTTCTCTACCAAAGGGTGAACCTCGCGGAAACATTACACCCTCGCGTTACTGGGATTCCAGTCCTTGTACTGCAGGTGATCCGTCAGCCGCGGCAGAGTAAGCAACAGGCACAGGCTGCTGTATTCTTCCTTTATAGGCGCGATCTTTTCGAGGTCGCTCAACACCTTGACAACCTCCTCCACGGCGTTGTCGACGCTGCCGTTCGCCCCGGCGGCGCACAGTGGGCCAAAACGGCAATCTAGCTGGACAAAAGTAGTAATTTTGTTTTCATCGTTAAACAAATGTTCTCAAGTGTTCTAAAATAGAAAGTAAACATGTACAAAGTATATCAGTTTAATTTGATAACATTTAACCCTTAAATGCCACACCTCTCAAGAATCTCGTAAATGATACATAGGGTCTAAAAGACCCCAGCATGAAAAATGTCTCCTTACTTATTGATTTTTTGATATTTAGTTATGAAAATTATTTTCAATGTTGTTCAAGGCTTAGAAAAGAGAATAAAATGCTTATATTGTTAAAATTTCAATTTCAACATAGTATAAAAAAATTAAGATCGCCAACAGTTAAAATATTGGCTCCAAAATCAAAAAAATAAAAAATAATAAATAAATAAATATGAGCTCCATTTTTGGCGGAAACATTTGAAAATATATCATTCTAAAGGGTCTGGGGTCCGCTGGACCCCGGGTGGCATTTGAGGGTTAATATACAGGGTGTTCCTTAAAAACCATCCACCTACATAGCGCTATTCCTTATCAAAGTCGTAATCTTTAATTAGGTAAAAACTTAACAAACGTTTTGGCCTGCCATTTTTAGACTATTCTCATTGTGTGTCAGTGTGTTAAATTAAGCAAATTACATATATCAAAAAATTATAATTATAACAGCAGTACATGTATGCATTAATCGCAAGATAATTTTCGAATTAACTGAAATTAAACCTAAATTAAAACAAATAATAAAATAATAAAAAATTATAAAATAATAAAATACAATGCAATTGTAGTTCGCCAGTACGATAATAAAACTAAGACGTATGAATCGGCCTAACTGGCAATAATTTATTATCGTGACGATTCGACCATTGGTTTTGGTCCGATTAATCGTCAAGACGTTTATAATCTTTGATACTTATATATATAAGCATCTCATTTTTTTAATAATTTAAATTAAATTAAATTAATAATTTTAATCGCAATAAATTTAATAATTTAATTTAATTTAAATTATTTAAAAAATGAGATTCTTATATATATATACATAATTATATATGTATAAGTACAGAATATCTTTAACAATATTGATATTAGATTCATGAAACCGTATATCGGCGAGCAGAACAGCGTGGTCAACAAGATTAATTATAGTATTAACTCTGTATCTATGTGGATGACTAGATAGATAATTATAATTAATATATCGTCCCGAGAAAGTGGGTTTCCGATACCAATTAGTTATATAAGTCTGTCACCATCTCTGATAACAGTAGTATCCAAGAAATTGATTGATTTATCAGATTCTATTTCTTAGGTGAATTTTGATCGAAGATGGTAGTCTTTAAAGATTTTTAGTGTATCAATAATATAAATAATATAAACTTGTGATATTTCCTTCTAAATCAATTTCGAGATATTTATGAAAAACCATAGATAGATGTCAATATCAAGAGACACGGTAGTCTCGCCAAGTACACGCGCAGCGCGAGACCGTCTCGTGTATCTTTACGCAAACAGACGAGTTGCGAGTAAACGTTTGATTTTTAACTTCCTATCTTTAAAAAAAAACTTTGCACAAACTAGGCAACACGTATTACAAAAGTGATATTTCATTTTGAGAAATATTGAAGTTGCTGCGAATATTACTAGCAATTTAACACGACATTACCGTATCGCTATAGTAGATATGTAATATCTGGGAATTATGAAATCGCTTCAGAAATTTACCTCCTGGTTTCAAGTTTCGCGTGCTATAATATAATGCGGGATAACGATGAAACGCAGACGAAAGATTGCTTAGCGATATTTATATTAGATGATCGTTTTACAGTTCTTTTGCGAGCTGGCTGTTAGGCAAATGCGTGGTATTTACGACATAACTCGAGCACACGTTTTTTTTGCCAAATAACAAATGTAGCAATTTGCATCTGCAACCATATTTTCAGAACACGCTATATGAACATACTTTTTAAAAAATTTAATGACGTTCGTACTTTTTGTCTCGGGACGGTTTCACAATGTATCTACAAAGCGTTCGGCGAAGACGATCGTGCCGTCGCCGACGGTTCGAGTTACACGCGATAACGTCGTCTATAATCTCTAGAGTCAGCTTTTATTTTGTCGTCGCGTTCTTCGGGAGGAGACTCTCCCGAAACCAGTCTTGTCAGTCTGTTCGCCAATTGGGGCAGTCGTTCGAGGATTAGTGAGTATAAAACTTTTCTGACATATGTATTACATTTATTTAATATTTTTATGAGTTTTTAACTTCTGGATTTAAAACTTTTTAATAATAAAGCCATATGTTGTCAGCGTTAGACAGAAATTTTGTAAAAATCAATACGTAATACAACGTTTATTTCTTTTCTGCATTTTACTTTTTCTCTAATTCGATTTTTATACTAATAAAATAATATTCTATAGTAAATCCATAAATATGTAATCTCTCTCCCAATAATTTTAAATTATTAAGTAAATAAATAATTTAGGAAACAAATTTCTGCCATATCGAATATCTGTTCAAGAACAATCTGCATAAAGTTTCGTTAATTATTATTTTTCAGTTCTTAGCAGTGACAATCTCGTTAGCAAGTATCGCACTTGCCGACGTCCTCATTCAACCCGGCTATGAAGGGAGCTATGGGAGTTCAGACGGTGTATCCCTATGAATCGAACCAAGCCGATGCTCGTTCACATGTGTTAAGCTATCCACATTGTCCACCGTACCACCATTATTTACCGAGGCCACACCATGTGCATTTCGCAAGAATAGGAGGTCATGGATATGTACGGCCCTCGGTGTATGTCGGCCAGCCTCAATCTTTGGTAAATGCTCATTATTTTTATTTTTTTATTTTGAAAATATATTTTGTTCCTGCAGGTTTATAAAATTAATTAATTAAAAATAAGTAAAAGTTAATAAAATTAAATAATAAAAGAATAAATAAATTATTGAAGTCTTAAGATAAATTATTTACTTGTTTTAAATAGAAAATTTATTTTAATGAAAATAATGTATTTTTATGCACTTTTAAACACATTTTACGCATTGTTTAATAGATAAATCATGAAATTTGTGGAAAGATTTTTATTAATTATTATATTATAAATTTATATCTGAAATCATATACATATATTAGGTATACATTTCACACAGCGATAAGTTTTTACAAAAATTTTTTCATATAATAGCATATCTAAGATTTAAAATGATTTACATAAAAACAACATAAATTTCGCAAATAATAAATTTTACTTATTTGAAGAAAAAGAGATGTATCTTTTGTTGTTTGATGACACATGCAAGTTGTAGACTTTGTAATCTATAATAAGGTTTTCTTTAATTATCAGATCATATTCCTCTTTCTCTTCAATCTCGTATGCGTGAAAATGTGTATTATAATTTAAAGATTTTATCTTTTTATATATAAATAAAATATTAGAATAATTAGTTATAACATATTCAATTTTTCCAAATAATATCAAATTATTTTTACCAACATTTAGTACATCATTCTTTCGATAATCTATACCATTAATTTTAACCCATTCTATGATATCGTAATTACCAATATCATTTGATAATAACTGCTTAAAATTTTCATAAGTGTTGATCATTTCAACTTTTGAAATATGAGTTCTATATAATATTCTTTTTGGAAATCCTTCATTATGTATAAATATATGACATGGCTGTAATTGATGCTTCAGAGATAAAGTATAACATGTATTTTTTCGACTTGTAATCACTTTGCTGTTTTCTTTTAGTTGTTTATGTTTAGCTTCATATCGAATTGAAGACATATTATTTAAAGGTCCAAATTTTTTCATAAGTCTAGAATAATGTACTAAATAGTGGTGTTTAATTTTCAGTGGCGTCCTAAATAATTTTAAATTTAGCTTTATATATTTGGATGCCAAAGAGTCAAATCTTTTAATATTCTCAAGAGTAATAGCTGATAAGGTTACAATATGAAGCATTTCAGACAAAATAAGATATAATCTCCACGTGCAATTATTGTGTGGAATTAAATCACCAATTATGAAATTTAGATTTTCAATTAAGAATTTTATTTCTGATGCTGATAATATAATTATTCCTTTTTTTATAGATTCGCGTGATAAATTTGGAGGAATATTTTTTATTAGAAGATACGTTATATATATCAAAAAACAATATTCTGTTATTCAAAATTTCTAATGTGAAAAAATGTTCTTCATATATAAAATTATGTAAAATTTTCGCTATGTAATATCTGCATATACCTTCGAGAATATCGTGCATTGGATCAACTGAAATATTATTGATGACATGAAAATTTGGTATTAAATTAAATATACATTCTTCTTGAATACCAAAAGATTGGTCATATAAATAAAACAAATAATTTTCTTCTGTAAGAACAGAAGAAAGCTAAGAAGCTTACTAACATTTTCAACAGACTGCTTTTTTAAATTAGAAATATCTTTGTAGCAAATTCTACAACAATAGTTTGCTTTAAAACTTCGCGGATATCCTAAAATAGTATTTAAACCTAAATTATCTCCAACGATGAAAGCGAGAACAAAAAATACTTTATGTTGTTGGTTATTTATGGAAATAATTATTCCATTTTCTTGCAAGTCTATAATTTGATTTACAACATGTTGAAAAATTCTTTTATTACCTAAAAGTTTATGATCTTGATAATTATGAATTTGAACTAAAAAAATGTTTTTTATCATACTTGAAAATTCATAAGGTAATCCAAGAATAGAAGCATAAACTATACCAATTTTATGAATACATTTTCGTGATCCTAAAGAATTATTTATTTCTACATCATCAAAATATAGAACTAAAGGAAGCAAAATTCTATTTTCTCTTTTGTTTTCAATTGTTTTCCAATATTCACTATCAAAAAAAAAAGTAAAATACTGACTATTCTTACATTCTTCTAAATGCGATAGGATTGAAGAATAAACGTTTGGAAGTTCCAGAAATTTTTGTAGGTATAACTTGCTTTAAAGGAACAATACTTAATGTACTATTATGCAATACAGTTTTAACTCTTTTATTAAATCTTCCAGATGTTAAATACGACCTTACTATCATTTGTGATGGTAAAAATAAACAGTTAATATTTTTCAAGTATGCAAATGTTAAATGTTCGCTTTTAAACATTTTCAAGCCGTTTTTTATAATATTTAACATGGCATTTAAATCCTCATTCTTATTAAATCTGTAAGAAATAATTGCTAGAAAATTTGATAAATAAGAATTATTCATTTTATTTATAATATTGTGAACAGCTTTTCTACTCAAACTTCCATATGCGTATAGATAAGTTATGAAGTACAGTGACTGATTAATTACTACATCCTGAAAAGTATTTAAACTAATATTTTCATAATTATTCAAATCTTTTTTTATGAAGTTTAATGGTAGTAAAGGATTATTTGTTACTATTTCATGCAACTCTGTAGTGTTATTTATAGATGTCCCAGTATTTTCATTATCATTATCATTATTATGAGAATAAGCATCACATTGAGTAGGAACACAAGTTTTATCGATTTGATGATCACGTATTAAATGACGCCTTAATGAATAAACATTACCATATTTTTTAAAGCAATTTGTTACATTACAATCAACTTGTGAATATATAGAAGTTTTGTGTTTCAATGAAATGTGTAACATCAACGTATTTAATGTATAAAATGAAAGTTTACAATAAAAACAGGAAATCATTGTAAAACAAAATTATAATAAAAAAGTAAAACAATCAATAAAATACTTTCTTTTTATTCTCTACTACTTCAGCTTTCAATTGAAATATAACTTTCAGAATCTTTAGATTCTTTATTATCCGCTAAATTTTCAACATTGGCCTTTTCACCATGAATTTCTACTTTAATTTTCTTTAATATAGGTGCGATAAATGGTATGTTATTATCCAATTTTGTATCAAAATTATAAATACCTTTTTGTATCAAAATCCATAAATGTTCACTGGCAAGTGGATAATTCAATTGAAATACGTGAAATGCTTTAAAACATATATCTAATGCTCTAATGATACTGTAAATTGTATACAAGGTTTCATCTACACAAACATATATCTCATTCACTGTATCATTAGGACTTACAGTGACAATGTATGGTACTATACCTATAATATATAATATAATACCAAAATAAATAAGTTTAAATATTAAATCTTTATAATAAGGAAATTATACAAGAGCAAAATGGTTTACAACCTGAAGCATCAATAAATCGTGTTGTAATTTATTCGTATCAGTCGGCATCATGAGACGAAAACCTTTGAATTCAAAATGTATCAATGACCGCTGTTACACGGCGCCGTTAATCGGGTTTAGTAACATCTGTAGTTGTAACTTCTTATAACGTATGCTCGTTTACACGAAGGGATATGTAGAGTAATAACAACTGCTGTTATAAAACCGGATGTAACTAGCGTTTATACGACATTTTACATCGGTAGTTATAACTATGGATGTTACTAAACCCGATTAACGGCCGCCGTGTAACAAGACTCATTGGCAACAATTCATTATTCAAGTTGGTTATGCCAACTAATGGTGTTGCCATGTTTTTATAACGGATAGATTCCGTGTTTTTTTCAGTAGATGAATTCAGGCACGTAAAAGGTTTCACCAGTTGAGCATATTTGCTAATTACACTAATTGGTAAGATTATATCGACCATTTGCATTTTAATAAGTATTTCAGAAATGTAACCGTTCGTAGACAACGTAGAATCAACCAGCAATTCTTTCTAGATATTAGAGTATCACAGAGTTAGTTTCACAAGTAAATAGATAAACGATATTCTTAATTTAAGCATAACTGATTTTAAGTACAATGATTAATTGAATAATTATCCTACCTTCTGAGGTTTGTAACCACTTTATACTCTTAAACTCTTTTCACTTTCATCACAAACGTAGTTATTCAGAGTCTGTCAAACACTTCTAACAGCTCTCAATAGCATTCAGTGGCTAATTGAGCTAATTCCCTCCAAATTTCTGTTCTAATACAGATAGGCATTTACATAACTGACCATTTAAATTCTGAGAGGGAGCGGAGCAGAACGGAGAAAGGAAGAGCAATTGAGAAAGAAGTTCAGAGAACGACGCACAGTGGGGTATTTCGCTTAAAACGTGGCCATAAGTAAGAAAATTGAAACCATAAACAAAACATGTTATGTACATACAATTAATAGAAAACATCCATATGTACGTTTCTGATACATATTTGTCATTTTTATTGTTGCTGTCATTTTTATTATTTATCAAAGCTTAACCTTTAAGCGAACCGTTTATAGCTTTATGTAAGATACGTTGTCACTTCGTATTATGATATATCTCACAATTGAAAGTTTCCCAGATCATTCCAGCATGAAAACGATGTCTCCAGGTATTTTAATTATATATTTACAATATATAAATAGTTAAGTTTTACTTCTTATTTTTATAACAAGTAGTACATTGTTTTAATTTGATGTAAACTTCTTACTAGAACATCAGAAATTTTTAAATATTTATTATTGTTCCCGGCATCTCCCGGCTATGAATTTTTTTTTGTTATTTAATACGTTTATTTGCCTATAATATCGCGAAAGAAAATATTGCGCCTTTGTGTGCTTTTTAAAATTATTTAATATTTTATAACTAGAGTCCAACCGAAATCGAAACCGAAACTTTCATCGAAATCCTAGAAAAGCCATATGTATACACGCTCACATATATGTATATACTATACACTTTTTCTTTATAAATATTATAATATTTAATTATTAAAATAATAATTACACACATTATCACACAATTCTATTATCACAACCTGTAATTTCGGTCGGGCTCTAGGCCAAGTTTCGGTTTTCAGTTTCGGTCAAACTCAATAGGATTGTAATAGTAGGACTCTGATAAAATATTAAATAATTTTAAAAAGCACACAAAGGCGCAATATTTTCTTTCGCGATATTATAGGCAAATAAACGTATTAAATAACAAAAAAAATTCATAGCCGGGAGATGCCGGGAACAATAATAAATATTAAAAAATCTCTGATGTTCTAATAAGAAGTTTACATCAAATTAAAACAATGTACTACTTGTTATAAAAATAAGAAGTAAAACTTAACTATTTATATAAATATATAATTAAAATACCTGGAGACATCGTTTTCATGCTGGAATGATCTGGAAAACTTTCAATTGTGAGATATATCATAATACGAAGTGACAACGTATCTTACATAAAGCTATAAACGGTTCGCTTAAAGGTTAAGCTTTGATAAATAATAACAATGACAGCAACAATAAAAATGACAAATATGTATCAGAAACGTACATATGGATATGTTTTCTATTAATTGTATGTACATAACATGTTTTGTTTATGGTTTCAATTTTCTTACTTATGGCCACGTTTTAGGCGAAATACCCCACTGTGCGACGTTCAGATGGTGTTAGTGGGCGCTTACTTATTTCGCGCATGCGCACTCCATTTTGGACAACAAGAAATCAGGAGAGTTGCGCTACTGTATATACTGTGAAAAAGTAATAGACCGGGAGCCCGCGACAAAATCATTGTATTATCTTATTCACCGCCATATTAATAGAATTAGTTGTTTTAATCGAGTAAGAAAGGTACATAATATTGCCGAAATCGTTCGGCGGGACATAGATGCAGAAAATTATAACGAATATGTAACTTTCGAAAGTAATCCTTGTCAAATCTTATTCATCTTGAAACTTGTTTGCTAGTTAGTTTTTAATAGATAATTTATGAAAAAACGTTTCTTACACCTGGCAAGCGGGACAAAATTGTTCTTACAGGTTGTAAACAATGTAATATTTTACGAGGGTGATGTCGAATATTATTCACTTTGAAATTTATATGAGAGGTAAGTTTGAACTATAAATAATACGAAAAAAAATTCTTACGGCTTGAACGCGGACCAAACGAGTTCTTACACTGCTCTGAAACTAAAAATTAAGAGCGCCCACGACGCTCTTTTGCTGCAGTGCGCACACGGTAATTTTCCTTTAATGTTAGTATATAAATCGGGTTTGTCACTTATGAACATGCAAAATAGATGGACAATAAAATGTGGAATAATTTTTCATTGTATATTATTCATTCTTTTTATTAAAGTAATACGTATAATGTATAAAATCAAATATTCTGAATTTCATCGCGTCACTGTCTGAATCCTCAGAGGAGGAGTTCAAATTGATATCTGAATAATTTAATTCTAAATAATAATAATTAAAGTAATTTAAATCGACCTGACTGGCAATATATATAACGTCTTTTCGATATGAACATTGAAAAACTGTGAGCCAACTTGCTTTGTCGGATTCACACAGAACTTTTTTCGGATCAATCATCGAGACATTATTAATTTCGACCATGGGTTTTGGTCCGTTGATGTAATTTCTAAATTAAATAGTTTAAATTTTTATTGCGAAAAAATATTACCCCAGCCAGGGTTTGAACCTGGAACCTCCCGTATACCGTGCGGGTGTCGTGCCAATTCGACCACTGGGGCTGTGGTAATATTCATCGCAATAACAAACTATAAGATGGAGCACCGATTACTAGGTCGACGGTGTATAATAAACAGAATGATAAATTTCTTTTCGCCAGTACATAGAATAACAATTAAAGTAATTTAAATCGACCTGACTGGCAATATATATAACGTCTTTTCGATATGAACATTGAAAAACTGTGAGCCAACTTGCTTTGTCGGATTCACACAGAACTTTTTTCGGATCAATCATCGAGACATTATTAATTTCGACCATGGGTTTTGGTCCGTTGATGTAATTTCTAAATTAAATAGTTTAAATTTTTATTGCGAAAAAATATTACCCCAGCCAGGGTTTGAACCTGGAACCTCCCGTATACCGTGCGGGTGTCGTGCCAATTCGACCACTGGGGCTGTGGTAATATTCATCGCAATAACAAACTATAAGATGGAGCACCGATTACTAGGTCGACGGATGTATAATAAACAGAATGATAAATTTCTTTTCGCCAGTACATAGAATAACAATTAAAGTAATTTAAATCGACCTGACTGGCAATATATATAACGTCTTTTCGATATGAACATTGAAAAACTGTGAGCCAACTTGCTTTGTCGGATTCACACAGAACTTTTTTCGGATCAATCATCGAGACATTATTAATTTCGACCATGGGTTTTGGTCCGTTGATGTAATTTCTAAATTAAATAGTTTAAATTTTTTTACTGGCGAAAAGAAATTTATCATTCTAAATAATAATAATAATAATAATTTAATTCTTTTAAAATTTTGGATTTATATTATCATCTCAAAATTTATTTGGCATGGGGGTGTCGACAAAGTTACAATTTTAGTCCTTTGTTTTTTTACTTGCAATAACGTGAGATTATTTATTTTTATCGAAGTAGTTTCATGAAAAGAGGGTTTTTAATTATCCAGTAAACTTTTTTTCTTATTGAAAAACTATATACCCCTGCTATGCAGTTGAAATTGATACTTTCATTTAAAAGAAGAATCAACCAGGTTACGAATATGTATATATGAATATAAATTTATATTAATCATAGCGAGTTCAATAGAAAATTACTATATTTTGTATTGTTCATCTATTTTGCATGTTTATAAGTGACAAACCCGATTTATATACTAACATTAAAGGAAAATTACCGTGTGCGCACTGCAGCAAAAAGTAGTTCTCATCCGGTCCTTATACTAGAGAAAATCGATTTTCTATAGATTTTCTTGAAACTGTGAATATACGTTAATTTAGGTGTGCTTTATGCGTGGTATAAATTTCAGTACCTCTTCCGGTATAAAAAATCAAGATACTGAGCCTCAAAGTTTAAACTTTTATTAATGAAAAGGTTTTCCAGGCCAAACGGTAAGAGATACGAGGTTGGCCAAGAGGACCAAAGTTGCTCTTCTCGTCGAGTTCTATAAGGAAAAAATGCCAAAATTAAAAAAAATTAAATTTAAAAATTTTTTTTAGTAAAAATTGAAACTTTGAGGCTCAGTATCTTGATTTTTTATACCGGAAGAGGTACTGAAATTTATACCACGCATAAAGCACACCTAAATTAACGTATATTCACAGTTTCAAGAAAATCTATAGAAAATCGATTTTCTCTAGTATAAGGACCGGAGAACTATCTTAATTTTTAGTTTCAGAGCAGTGTAAGAACTCGTTTGGTCCGCGTTCAAGCCGTAAGAATTTTTTTTCGTATTATTTATAGTGCAAACTTACCTCTCATATAAATTTCAAAGTGAATAATATTTGACATCACCCTCGTGAAATATTACATTGTTTACAACCTGTAAGAACAATTTTGTCCCGCTTGCCAGGTGTAAGAAACGTTCTTTCATAAATTATTTATTAAAAACTAACTAGCAAATAAGTTTCAAGGTGAATAAAATTTGACACTGCACCCTCTGCTTTATTTTTCCACTCCCCCGCAGGGGTTGTCCCACCCTCCAGGTGTAAGAAATGACTTTTCAATATTAGAAGGATGTACTCTAACGAATATATAGGGTTTCCCGATGAATAAGATCTGACACAAATTTTGGTCGCGGGCTCCCGGTCTATAATGGTTAATTAAGCGAGCTTGGCGGACGCAGCGGCGGCTCGCGCGGCTGCGTCCGCTCCAGCGCTTTCGTTCTAAAACCGCTGTATTCGACATTTTTTTCGTCGAACTTGGCAGTCGAATTGCAGCGAAAAAAATTCCACCGTTAAAGCACTCACTCCAGTACCTTCACATCAAATTTCAAGTAAAAATATGAAATAGTTTAACTGTAATCATTAATTATGTAAAAGTCAATTATCTCGGCTTCTATTGGTCGTATCGGGACGTTTTTTTTTTTGAAGTTCATAATTTTTTAAGCGCAAACCAATGGTGCTATTTGCATTACTCTACGCCAATAAACAACGCCGATATTTAATATGCGAAATTTAAATTGTTTTAAATAATAGTCAAATTTTAGAAAAAAAAATTTTTATTTTAAATTCATAAAGTAGACATCGTTACCTTTCATTTCCGATAAAGTGCATCAAAATAAGTACACCCGTTCAGACGTGAGAGCCAAGCGCCCGATTTGCATAAATAATTTGTTAATAGGCAGCTATATAAAAATTGGAGGCGAGCCTTGTGCACACTTGTTCAGCATACTGAAAGGTATCATTGAGTGAATGTCCGCTTAAATATGATAATTTTTAACCCAGTTTTCGGGAACCTGTAAAAATGGCCCTTTTCTCGCGTATTTTTTGCAATTTTGCAATTAAAAAAATTTTAAAAATTTTTTTAAGGCTTATTCTTCTAGGAAATTTCCTTCCGAACAATTTTCCTCTCTTCAAGTTTTGTCGTTTGACCAACACAGAAGGAGTTATTTAAAGAAAACTATACAGAAACGCGTTTTTAAAAAATATATTTTGTAATAAAAAAAGGCGAAGCGGGCCGAGTTGATTTTAGAGACTTTACACACTTGTTACGGGATATCATAAGAATCGATTAAAAAAAGTTCCAGCTTTGCGCCGTGAACTTCAATATCTAATCCCCTGACTCCCGGACTACATAGCGCGGTAACAGAAACGCTGTCCTTCGAAAAGAAGCGTTCGGCGAAGACGATCGCGGCCGTTGGAGAATGCAGACGGTTCGAGTTACACGCGATAACGTCGTTTATAATCTGTAGAGTCAGCTTTTGTTTGGTCATCACGCTTTTTGAGAGGAGACTCTTCCGAAAGCAGTCTCAGCCTGTTCGCCGATCGGGACAGTCGTTCGAGGATTAGTGAGTAAACTTTTCAGAAATTCTTATAAATTCTTTTATCGTTACCTATATTTGTACACTCTATATAACATATACTATATATGTATATATGTCGTAGGCAAATGGTTATTTTAGGAAAATAGCTTCTGACTAGGCAAATGCTATCTGCCTGGCCAAATAGCTTTCATCATTTATTCTTGCTATTTTCCTAGTCAAATGCTATTTTCCTAGGCAGATGCTATTTGACTGAACCGCTGTTAGGCAAATGGTATTCCGCGAAGCATGCATTGGTGGGTAATTCTTCAGTTTAGCTACCCCAGCACAGAAATTGATGAAATTAGGCTTTTTCGACGCGTTTTTGCACGAAACAAAAGAATCTGGCAGAAAAAAGTGTCGCTCTGCCCCGCGAAGCGAGATATTAATCGTTAAAGTTGACAGGAATTAGGTTATGATTCCTGTCATACCGACGAGATGTAGCGACCATGAACATGCCCCGCGACAACTTCTCACTGATTTTAGGACACGCCTTCGGCGTATAGATTAGTGACGCGCTTTAACAGTATTTAACTGTTTAAAGCGCGTCACTGAAGTGCACCAATGCATGCTTCGCGGAATACCATTTGCCTAACAGCGGTTCAGTCAAATAGCATCTGCCTAGAAAAAAAGCATTTGACTAGGAAAATAGCAAGAATAAATAGTGAAAGCTATTTGGCCAGGCAGATAGCATTTGCCTAGTCAGAAGCTATTTTCCTAAAATAACCATTTGCCTACGACATATATATATATTTACTAATTACCAATTTGCAAAAAAAATTATTTTATTTTTGCCTAAATACTAATTTTCACGTAACTATAGAAATTTTTCTCTAACGAATTACTAATCTTTTAAGTAATGGGTAATTCACTTTAGCCTAATATTAATTTTTATATAATTAGTAATTTTGTGACTATAAATTACTAATTTGCTAATTCAATAAAAATTTAATTTGTGGTTATTGTTAATTTTTAAATAATTAACAAATAAAAAATGGAAATTTTTTGCCGATCTCTGCTTATCACTACAAAATGCATGATATCAGTACAAAATTACCTTTTTCAAAAAAAGGTAAAAAAAGTGCCAAGTACAAGCGCAATGTATGTTGTAAATCCATATATATATAATATTTATATTTTTTAATAATGAACAATATTTTATAATATAAAATAATACTATATATTTGATAAAATAAAAAACATTTTATAATATAAATTATAAAATAATATACATTTAATAATATAAACAATATTTGATAATATATGAAATATAATAATACTATCCATAATAACTTTTACAGCAATACACTTGTGACAACAGCATCAGAAGAACATACACAAGAAAGAAATGATAAGGAAGATGAAGCAATGATTGAAGTTATTGAACAACAAGAAGAAACAAACAGGTTCTTCAATCTCTATATACCTTATAACATATTTCTATAATAACAAAAATAGATTTTGCTGTTATAATAAATTTTTTTTGCAAAATAAATAAATAAATTTTATTTTTCTATCAATGTAGGGTATGAAAAATGTATGTGATATGTTTTAGTGGTATCCAGACATCAAACGCAACGCTATCCATGGAGAGATGCTGAAATTGCTAAACCGTAAGTTTTTATATACTTCATTCAACATATGTGTGTGCATTTTAATTATATTGTATTATTTATAAAGATATACAGTTTATGATAGTTATTATTTCGATTTATAAATACACATGCACGCATTAAAATATATTTCAACTTATATTTCTCAGTTTTATATTTTATATTATTTCGTTGTTTTTCTCTTAATTTTTTGAAACAATAAAAATAAATGTAAAAAATAATTATTTACATGATTGCATTATATATTCAGTATCTAATTACATTTATTTAGAAGTTTTCAAAATTCTCATGTTATTTTTTTCCTGTACGGGATTGTAAAATTATTGAAATTGTTACTTAATTTTTCTCAATTTATTTATATTTTTTCTAGTTTTATAATTTTATTTTTTTTCAATACATGCAATATATTTCTGTAATGTTATAATATTTCTCTATTGTTTAGAAGCACATCCAGCAGCATGTGTTCAGCAGCTGTGAAAGAAACTTCGTGGCAGAAGAAATGGAGAGAACGACATTTAAAATTGAAAGCAGAAAATAAAATGCTGCGTGAAAGACTTAGACGGCTTCGAAAGAAAGTTGAGAACTTGGAAAGCAAGAAAAAGTCTCAGGAAGAATGTAAGGAACACGAAATTCTTCGTCAATTAGGCTGTAAGTTACTACCTACTAATTTTGCACAGTTATTATCTGTACAAATTGACGTGCAAATTAAAAGCAAACATGGGAGAAGATATAGTCCTGAATTTAAACGGTTTGCTTTAAGCTTATTTTTTTTAAGTCCGCGAAATTATCGAGAACTTAGGAAACATTTTGCATTACCTTCTATTGGTGGTCTACATTTATTCACGCACACATGGCAAATTAAACCCGGCATAAATAACAAAATTTTTGACGCTTTATCTGTAAAATTAAAATCATTGCCGCCTTTAGGACGTCATTGTATATTGTGAAAAATATATGATAATTGATATATATATGATAAATATATGATAAATTTTATGAAAAATATAAATGTAATTAATGAAAAAGGTTCATGTGTTAGAGTTAATTGTTTTGAATGCTGGCAAATAACAATTAAAAGTATAATGCTACTTTGAAATAAATTAAAATGTTATGATTTTCCATATCTTCGCACACGAAGAATAAATCAAGACTGTATTGAAAATTTTTTTGGTTCCATTAGACAACAAGGCGGTAATTGCTTAAATCCGACACCAATACAGTTTACTTGCGTTTTTAAAAAATTATTCAATATGAAACTTTTACAACATACAGATACGCAAAATTGTGCTGTAGATACAGATGAAATGTTAAATTTAATTGGAGAATCATGTTCGAGTCCTTCATCATCTTCTGCGTTCATTCCATCTTCGGCGCGTCCAATTTTAGACATCCCCAATCATGACTATTACAATATGGACCTGCCAGAAGAAAACGCGTTTAGATATGTATGCGGGTATTTAATTAAGAAATGTCTACAAATACATACATGTGAAGCGTGTACAACTTATCTTAATGAAAACAAGACTGTCATAGATGATACTAGTTTATATTGTTCTTTTCGAGCTTTTACTACCACAGAAGAAAATCAATTTGGAAATTTGAACGTAGCAAGTCATAGTTTTTGTTCTTATATACATGAATTAGAAAAAATATTTGTCACTACTTTTGAAAGTAATTGTTTCCAAAAAAATATTGGTAATTATTTATTTGAACTTGCACAAGCCGTACCTTTTGAAGCACCATGTCCAAATTTTCCAACAGTTTATTTAATAAAACTATTTATGCGCATGCGTATTTATTATACTTTGTCTCAACATAATAAAGAATCCAAAAATGTTAATAGAAAAGTCACTAAAAAAAATAGAAAACTTTTTAATATTTTACATTTATAATTCTTTTCTTTTCTGACTTATTTTTTACTTGTTTGTATGCATGCAGTCTTATTTTCACTATATATACGCATTATAATGAAATTCGCTAATTAATAGTCAAATGATGGATTATCTTTTATAACTTATTATTTACCGTTTGTTTTTTAGGTTTGCGATTTATATATTCCATGAAATCATACAGGGTTAATTATTATAGAAAATTTTCCTTTTCTCTCGCTTTCTCTTTGGCTCGTACCGAGGTGGATCGAGTAGCTGAGGTACAGACAAATGACTGAGAGTTAGGAGAGAAGAAATAACCCAGGTAGCAAGCACTCGTCATTTTGACGTCAAATGACGTCAAAAGACGTCAAAATGACAGACTTTTGACGTCAATTGACGTCAAAATGACGAGTCTTGCTACCTGGGAAAGATATATTTAACAATATATATTTATATGCATGTATGTTTATACAGTAATGTACTATTTTTTTCCAAGTTTATGTTTTGTGTGTATGTCATATATCTACATGCATAGGTTTGTTGTTTCGTCTTTTAGGTTTAAGGTTTATTGAAATTAACACCTACATAACATTTTTTATAACTATGTATTTTGTATGTGTGTGTGTATGCGTGCGTCATATATATCTACATGCACGGGTTTATTGTTTCGTCTCTTAGGCTTAAGATTTCTTGAAATTAACACCTACATAACATTGTTTATAACTATATATATTTTGTGTGTGTGTGTGTGTGTATGTGTGTCATATATTTATATGTACGAGTTTATCGTTTTGTCTTTTAGGCTTAAGGTTTCTTGAAATTAACTCATAACATTTTTTATAACTGTGTATTTTGTATGTGTATGTGTGTGTGTGTGTGTGTGTATGTGTGTCATTTAGCTATATGCATGGATTTATTGTTTTATCTTTTAGATTTAATGTTTCTTGAAATTAACTGTCATGTAAAATTTTTTAAATCTGATATATATATATGGGACGATCCACGTCACTTTTACCCCCCATCTGTCCAAAATTGGTATGGACAGATTTTAATGACCAAAGGCGGAAAATGTTTGTCTTGAAAAGAGCTTTCGAAAGGCGTGTGGCATATATGCGCAATTCAACATGGCGTCATAGTTATGGCTGCTTAAAGGGATAAATTCAAAATTTCAGACCAACATGGGCAGATAAAACGGTGAAAAGTAACTAAATTCGGGTGAAACTCAGTATTTGGGAAATTTTGGGGTCGCTGATTACGAATCTGAACGTAAAATTGTGAAATTCAAAATGGCGGATCCAATATTGCGGATGCAAATATGAGAAACGGATGAAAATTCCAGTAAATGATCTAAAAACTCTTACTGGAAGGATTTTTGGGTCGCTGATCACGAATTTGTAGCTAATTTGTTAAAAAACAACAGACAAACCGTGTTAATTGAAATTCTACTCTTAGCGTTACCCAGAGATGACGGCGTGGACGTGGTAGAAATTCATCTCCTTTGGAGTGCTTTATTTTCGTGAGTTCCCCTGGCCTCTCACGCTTCGGGGTGCTTTATTTTCGTGAGTTCACCTGTACTGTAGAATGTTCAGTGGTTGCTCACTAGCAGAGTATTTCATGTACTGTAATCTCTTATCAGTACTCTGCTAGTGAGCAACCACTGAACATTCTACAGTACAGGTGAACTCACGAAAATAAAGCATCCCCAAGGCGTGAGAGGCCAGGGAAACACACGAAAATAAAGCACTCCAAAGGAGATGAATTTCTACCACGTCCACGCCGTCATCTCTGGGTAACGCTAAGAGTAGAATTTCAATTAACACGGTTTGTCTGTTGTTTTTTAACAAATTAGCTACAAATTCGTGATCAGCGACCCAAAAAACCTTCCAGTAAGAGTTTTCAGATCATTTACTGGAATTTTCGTCCGTTTCTCATATTTGCATCCGCAATATTGGATCCGCCATTTTGAATTTCACAATTTTACGTTCAGATTCGTAATCAGCGACCCCAAAATTTCCCAAATACTGAGTTTCACCCGAATTTAGTTACTTTTCACCGTTTTATCTGCCCATGTTGGATCTGAAATTTTGAATTTATCCCTTTAAGCAGCCATAATTATGACGCCATGTTGAATTGCGCATATATGCCACACGCCTTTCGAAAGCTCTTTTCAAGACAAACATTTTCCGCCCTTGGTCATTAAAATCCGTCCATACCAATTTTGGACAGATGGGGGGTAAAAGTGACGTGGATCGTCCCATATATATATATATATATATATATATATATAGATTAATATATATATATATATAGATTAATATGGAGACTTCCGGTTCCGGGACAAAGAAAGTGACAGGTGCGAGAGTAGCGGAGATAAAGTGGAAGAGAAAACTGGACTAAGAAAGGTTTGCGGAGAGTGAGAGTGGCAGAGCAGCAGGGCGGAGGTGTTCTGCAGCGGAGGTGAAGAATTCGAGTGGGTGTGAAATCGGTTAAAAAGAGAAAAGGCAAAGAAAGTGGCAGGAGCAAAGTGACAGTTGAGGCATAGACGGTAAGTAATATAGAGGGCAGACAGAATGTAAGACATTGGCGCAGAAGCGGGCATAGACTAACTCGTGTAAAGTAGGGATAACTACAAAACGGGCAATCAGCCATAGGATAGATAACGAGGAAGAGTGATAGGCAAAGTAAAAGCAGCGGATGGAGAAAAAGAAGGAGGTAGGAACAGAAAGTGAACAACAGAGAGGTAAAGGAAAGAAGGGGGAAGTCGAAGGCGAGAAGAAAACAAGAGGTAGGCCCACGAAGGCGGAGGAGCTAGCCAAACTGAGAGGAAGTGCAGACAGCCCAGGATCGGTTAAGGATTTTCTTCAAAAGAGGAAGAGGGAAGAAGAAGTGGAAGAGGCAGCTAAAGCAGAGAAAGAGTTTTTGGAAGAATTCAACACACAAAGGAGGGTCAACAGATCGCCACCAACCAAAATCAAAAAAGAAGAGGAGGGAAAAGAAAACATGGCGACTGAAGATTTATTAAAAGAAATTTTAGAGAAAATAAAGGAACAAGAGAGAGAAAGAAAGAAGGATAAGGAGGAACAAGAGAAAGAAAGAAAGAGAGATAAAGAGGAAATAAAAAACGAAATCAAGGGACTAAAGGAAGAACTGAAGAGAAGCGAGGAGATATGGGAGAAACAAAGGAAGAATATGGAAGGAAGAATTAAAAGTTTAGAAGAGAAGATGGAGAAGAAAGATGATAATACGGTAGTGCTGGAGGGAGGAGAAATAATGAGGAAAATGAAAGATATAGAAAGAAATATGGAGATGGCAGAGAGAAGAATGAGGAAAGTCAACATAATCATAAGAGAAGAGAAAACAAGAAGTGAAAAGGAAAGAGAAGAAAAAATCGAGAAGATGATAGAAGAAATAAACAAAGCGAAAGTGGCCGTCGAGGAAGTACGAGAGATAGGACATAGAGAGTTTAAAATGAAGGTATTGAGATGCAGAAACTGGGAAAGCAAAAGGGAGATAATGGGGAGAAAGAAAGAGCTAGGAAGGAAATATGGTTGCTTCCTGGATGACGACCTCACTAAGGAGGAAAGACGGATACAGAAAGAGATAAGAAAGATAGCAAGGGAGAAAAGGGAGGCAGGAAGAAGAGTAACGGTCGGTTACCAAAAAATATGGGAGGATAACAAGGAGTGGAGATGGAGCGAAAGCAAAGGTGTGCTAGAAGAGAGAAATGACTTTCGCAGATCACATTGAGAGGAAGAAGGATAAGGAAGGGCTAAGAGTGACAAACGAGAGAAAGAAGGAAGAGATACAAAAAAGGAGACATGATAGGTTTAAGAAGATAGAAGAAGAGCTGAGCGTTTCAGAAGACGTCAAAATGTATAAGGAAGAAGAGGAGGACATGAGAGGGAACGATATAGTGGAAGTCGAGGGGCAGGAGGAGGGTCACGTGGGGGAAGTGATAAGAAACGATAGGGGGAGCGAAGAGACGTGGAAAGTGGCCTTCTGGAACGTAGCGGGTATATCAAACAAGGATAAGGACTTCTGGGAAGGGATAAAGGAATGGGATGTTATTGTGATGATGGAGACTTGGACCGACGAGAAAGGATGGGAAAAAGTAAAAGAGAAACTGCCGAGGGAATATAGATGGAGAGTACAGAAAGCGACCAGGAGGAACAGAAAGGGCAGAGCGTGCGGAGGAATGCTGCTAGGAATAAGGAAAAGTATAGAAGAGATAAAGGAAGGAAGGGAGACGGAGATAGAAGGAAAAATCGAAGGTAAGATAAGGATAGGAGAGGAAATATGGAGGATAATAGGAATCTATGTAAACAACGATATAGACAAAAAATTAGAAGGATTGAAAGAATGGACGGAGGAGGGGGAAAAGGGAGTAAGAACCATAATAGGTGGGGACTTTAATGCGAGAACAGGAGAGGAAGGAGGATGGGAAGAGGAAATCGAGCGAAGAGATGAGGATAGAGGGAGGAGGTCTAAAGACAAGAAGATAAATAAGGAAGGCAGGAAATTACTGGAGTTCATCGAGGAGAGAGGATGGATGATATTAAACGGAGGCACGAAGGGGGATGAGGAGGGAGAGTATACATATACGGGAGGGAGAGGCGAGACGGTCATAGACTACGTAATAGGGGAGGAGGAAGTCAGAGAAAAAGTGGTAAGACTGGAAATAGGAGAAAGGATAGATTCGGACCATCACCCAATAATACTTTGGGTGAGAGGTAGCCCAAAGAGAAAACAAAAGAGGAGAGGAGCAGAAAGAATAAGAAGAAGAGGAATATGGAATGAAGAAGGAAGAACACAATTTAGAGAGAGGCTAGGCGCGATTGGAGGAAATAGAGATCTGCAAGAGGAAATAGAGGAAGGAACAATGAAGATAAGAAAAGTGATTGAAGAAAATGAGGATAAGAGTGAAAAAGGAGCTATTAAGAACAGAAGAGGGTGGTGGGACGAGGAATGTACGGAAGGTAAGAGGGGAGTGAGAAGAGAATTGAGGAAATGGAGAAAAGGAAAAGGTGAGGTAGAAAGATATAGAGAAAGAAAGAAGGAATATAGGGATATGTGTGAAAGGAAGAAGAAAGAGGAGAAAGAAAGGATGATTAGAGAGATCGGAGAAGCGAGAACGGAGGGAGAGGTATGGAAGTTGATAGGCAGAGCGAGGAAGAGAAGAAAAAGAGTGAACGAAGAGATAAAACAGGAAGAATGGAAGGAGTACTTCATGGAACTGATGGGCGGAATGGAGAACAGGGTGGTGAAGGGAGAGGGGGACGGAAATAGACAGGAGGAAGAAGAGATAGAATTAGAAGAGGTAAGAAACGTAATAAAGAAACTGAAGACAGGAAAAGCAATAGGCAATGACGGGATACCAAACGAGGCATGGAAATATGGAGGAGAAGAAATGGTGAATTGGATATGGGAAGTATGCAAACGGGTCTGGAGAGGGGAAGGTTGGCCGGAACAATGGAAGGAAGGTGAGATAATCCCACTAGTTAAGAAAGGAGAAGGGCGAGAGGTGAAGGACTATAGAGGAATAACCATTATGTCATCGATGTACAAAATCTACACGGCGATACTAGCGGAAAGAATAAGAGAGGAAGTAGAAATGAAGAAGCTGATCCCCGATAATCAAGCAGGATTCAGGAAAGGAATGGGAACAATGGATCAAATATTCGCTTTGAACTACCTGGTGAACAGACAAATAGGAAAAGAGAAAGGAAAAATGACTGTATTTTTTGTGGACTTAAAGGCGGCCTTCGACTCAGTGGATAAAAGAGTGTTAATCAAAACAATGAGAGAAAGAGGAGTGAGACAAGGACTGATAGACAGGGTGGAGGAAGTACTGAGGGAAACAAAGAGCAGAGTAGGGAGAGGAAAAGAGAGTGGAGGACAATTCTGGACAGCGAAAGGCTTGAGACAGGGATGCCCACTAAGCCCAATACTATTCAATCTACTAATCGCAGACATAGAGGAATACATAAAGAAGGGTGGATGGGGAGGCGTGAAACTAGGAGGAGAGAAGATATACACGCTAATGTATGCAGATGATATAGCACTGCTAGCGGAGGAGGAGCAGGACATGAGAGCAATGATAAGCAGGCTGGAAGGATATCTAGACAGAAAAGGTTTAACTCTGAGTATAGAGAAATCAAAGATAATGAGGTTCAGAAAGGGAGGAGGAAGGAAGAAGAAGTGCGACTGGAGATGGAAGGGAAAAAAATTAGAGGAGGTTAAAGAATTCAAGTACCTGGGGTACACGCTGAAGGAGAATGGAGGACAGGAGGCGCACATTAGAGAGAGAAGAAGAAAGGCAGCAAGAGTAATGAGGGAGGTGTGGGGGATAGGAAAGAGGATGTGGAAAAAGGACTGCAAAAGAAGAATCTGGCTATATGACACCCTGATATGGACGGTGATGGGATACGGAGCAGAAATATGGGGATGGAAGGAAAGGAGAGAGGTTGAAGGTATTCAAGAGAGATATCTAAGATGGGTACTCGGAGTAAACTGGAGGACGCCGGGATATATGGTCAGAGACGAGCTAGAAAGAGAGAAAATGAGAGCTAGAGCAAGCAAAAGAGCATGGAGGTTTGAAAGAAAACTGGGAGAAGGTAGAGGAGGAGAAATAGCGAGAAAGTGTATGGAAGAAATGAAAGAGAGATGGAAGAGAGGAAGGATAATAGGAAAATGGGAGCATGAGAGAAAAGACTACTTGGAAGGGATCGGAGTAGAAACGGAAGAAGAAGAAGAGCTTGAGGAGGAGGAATTGGAAAAGAAGGAGAAAGAGAAGGATAGACAAGAAAGGATGGAAAAGATCACGAAATCGAAGTACAACAGGTGGTATAAGAATATAAGGAAGGAAGGGATCCCGGACTATTTAAAGAAAGGATGGGAGGAAGCGAGATGGAGCAGGGTGGCAAGATTCAGACTTGGTAATGAAGTGAGGGAGGGACTATACTGGGGTGAAGAGGAGGATAGAAGGTGCAGGATGTGTGGGAGGGAGGAGGAAACATGGGAACACATATGGGAGGAGTGTGCCAGATGGGAGGAGTGGGACGGAGAGGGATGGCAAGACGTGGTGGGTAGACTGCTGGGAGAGAAGGGGGAGGGAGAGAAATGGATGAAAGCAGTAGAGGAAATGAGACAAGAGGAGAGAGGGAGAAGAACGGAAAGTGCAGGGGGAAGAGCCAATAACCTCCCGAAAGAGGACTAAGCAGGACGAGACATCGAAAAGGAATGAAGGGAACCTACGTCGAGGTAGATAAGCAGGGGAACATAAAGGGTAGATAAGCAGGTAGGGGAACAACAAGAGAGGAGGAAGTGAAAAGGAAGATGAGGGAGGTATAAAAGAATGTATTCTATTAGATTGAATGAACGGAGCAGAATGAGCCGATACAATACTCCTTTAACCCGGGAGAAAGAGAAAGTGGTACTAGAGGTGAGAATAGCGGAAATGGCAAGGCGGGTACACAATGCACGCCGCCACAACGGGTAAAATGGATCGGCGGCAAGGTCGAGAGTGCGATGGAAGAGAGTAACAGATCGAGGAAAACAGGCGAGAAGTGCACGTGGCGAGAATAAAGGTGATAAGAAAGCGACAGTAAAAGAAGCAAGGCAGGAACAGCAGAAAGAGTTGACGACGGAGGAGTAAAGGTAAAGAGCGGCAGAAAGAGTTATCTAAGGAATTGAATGAGAGAGACGGGCAGAGGACAGGAGGAGGAGAAAGGTACATATAAGCAGAGGTATTAATCAGACATTTTCTACTATCCACAGATACCGCAGGAAGGAAGTAGAGGAATGATGAGCAGAAAAGTGGCGTTAACAGTCGACAGGGAGGTGATAGAGGCGATAATAGACGAACGACTGAAAGATCTCAAGAGAGAAATAAAGGAGCTGAAGAAGGAGAGGGACGCGATGGATAGAAGGATGAACAGAATGGAACAAGACCAAGGCAAAAGGAAGAGGGACGAGAGCGAAGAGAGAGGGGATAACACATACAAGAGAAAATGGTGTTTCAAAGATAAGGAGGAGAGCGAGGAAGAAAAAAGAAAGAAAAACATTATAATTAGAGTCGAGAAAGTGATATGGGGGGAAGGCGGCACAAACCTGAGCAAAGTGCAGAAGCTGATATCGAAAAGATTGAAGGTGGAGGTGGAATTGAAGGAGATGAGCGTGCTAGGGCAGAGAGGGGAATGGCTCACGATGCTGCTAAAGTTGGGAAACGAGGATGACAAATGGAAAGTGTTAGATGCAAGAAGAAGAGAAGGAAGCAGAATGAGAGTAAAAATGGACGAAGACAAGTCACTGGAGGATAGGATCAAAGAAAGAAAAGAGAGAGAAAAGAGAAAGGAATGGAAGGAGAAGCAAAACAGAAAGTCAAGCAGGTCAGCAGAGGATGAAATTTCAAAAAAGATGGAAGAAAATCTTCTAATGATTTCCGACGAGGAAGAGGAGGGATCGGAGGGAAGGAGCTGGAAGTGGTAGGGAGGGGGATAACAAAATGCAAAAATTGTAAAGGGTTGGGTACGTCCCTATAAAACGCCAAACTAATGTATTGTATGTATTATATGTAATGGGTGACGGAAATTATTGTAAAGGGTTGGGTACGTCCCTACAAAACGCCCTTTTGGACCCCATGTGGGTAATAAAGTACACGTTATCAATCAATATATAGATTAATATATATTATATATATATATATATATATATATATATATGCACAAAGCATGTTTTGGGACATTCCTATTTTATTCGTTTAATTTATGCTATATTACTTTACATAGAACGTGCAATAGCAAACTTTATTTATAGAGCAGAGCACAAAAAAATATTGAAAAATTTTGTGATCATTGTATACTTTGAACCTTTTTGAACAAAAGCATTGATTGGAGACTGCTCTCAAATAATACAATCAGTAGGGGAGACCGGGGCTAAACAGTCTGGTTTTTTTCGGTGCCGATTTTTAACAACAAAATAAATAATTTTAGTTAAATGTGGTATACCACTGTAAAGAGTGAACTTTTAGCTACAAAATTTATTAAGGAAATTTTTATCTACGTCGCTTTGTTTAACCGGTATAGAGCAAAAACGACAACGGTGGAAAAATTGAAATCTCAAAAATGCCGGGGCTAATCGGTCCACCCCCCGGGGCTAATCGGTCACACTGCATTTTCAATACATATACGTACATCTAATCCTGAAAAATGATAGGATACATTTTAATAATTGTTTTTTAAGAGAAAAATATAAAAATTTATTTAAAATTTTTATGCGAAACATTATTAAAAAATAATTGTTTTACCTATTCCATAAAACAATTCAGGCACGTGAATACAGAGGTTAACCAAATCGTAAACTCCCCAACGGCACGTCACATTGTCAACGCGGGCAACCACGGGGAACACGCGTGACGGCGTTCCGGTGCCATAGGATCAGCGCGGACCCTCGAGCAACCTAACCAAGCCGCGTTTCTCGCGGGGGAGCGATAAATAGCGACAGGGGTGTTAGAAAAGCTCGCGGTGGAGCGCGACCATTTTACCGACTCGACGGCGTCCTCGCGCCGATTCCTCGACGCGCCGACGACGACGACGACGACGACGACGGCCACGACTACCACGACGACGACGGCCACGACCACCACGACGATGACGGCCACGACCACCACGACGACAACGGCCACGACCACCACGACGACGACGACGACGATGACCACCACCGACACCACCACCACTACAACGGCGGCGACAATGACGCCGAGACGATGCGGCGAACGCTGGACGATGCGGTCGCACGCGCGACTGTCACTGACACAACGACGATTTACCGCGGCCGGGAGTCGGGACGATCTACCGCGCGCGCGGCATGTCAACTCTCGCGCGGAAATCGCGGGATCTCAGAGCCGTGCCGTGCCTCGCCGTACCTCGCCGACGTGCCGTGAACGCGAGCGATCTCGAAAACGACGGTCCGCCACCAAAACACCCGTTTTGCGACGATACGTGCGTACCATTTCTCTCTTACACAAACTGACGCACGTGCAAGGGAAGACAGAATCACGCTCGAGGGAAACCTAACCTGAAATCACCGTGAGCTGAAGTCGTGCGCCCGGCGCGCCACAATGACGAGATTAGCCCGATTAGCCCCGGGTGCTTGTAAACTGATTAGCCCCAAGCACAAGTTTCAGGTTTGATCGCCCATGAAATATTAGACATCAACGATAATGAAAAAACTACACTGGATTCGTGTTCAGCATGCATTACTCTTTATAATCACGTACCTCGAGATTTGGAGAGCAAATATTATTGCAGATATTACAAAATTTCCACGCGCAGAAAATTTCACTTTCACCTTCCGAAAACACGTTTGCCCTCGTAAAAATCATAACACGGCAGGTAACCTGCCGAAACTCGGTTGGTCACATGGGTACCATAAGCAGCGTTTACAACGTTAATAGCGAGTTCGCACAATATACAGGTTCCGAGATATTTGATTAGACGTATTTACCCCGTAGACTTTTTAGCCCCGGTCTCCCCTATATACATGTCCTTAAATTATACAATTGACATACCTGACGGAAATGTCCTTAAATTAAACATTCTACCCCAAAATCTTAAAACATAATTTCTGTCTCCAAAATAAACGTTTTACCCCAATGTCTCCTAAGTATAGTTTATACAGTTTAAGCACTAATTTCTTTTTTAAATGCATTTTAAGTCTACGTTTTTTTGAAAAAATTATAGAGTGTAAATTATTTTTCCAGGTTTATTAATTTTTAAAATATTATTTTCATAATTAAAATATTATATATAAACATATATACATATATGTATATAAAATATAATTATATAATTATATAATATAATAAATCAGAAAATTATTATTTAAAAAAATGTTCATTATTACTCTTTATTCATTACTGCTTTTTAATCGTCTTCAAAGCATTTATTGCACGTAAACATATTTTTCCCGGACAGACAATTATAACTAATTCTTAATTGTAAACTTTTTCAGGTCTTTATCACAAGATTTAAACAAATCTTCAAAAAATGCATCTAAATAACTCACATACTTTAACATTCTATGAATTACAATTATTTGAAGTAATTCAATACACACATAGTTAATTTCTATTACAAATTGTTAGTCAGTTTTGTAAAAGTAAATAAATTATTAAAAATATTAATTTTTATTCCTGAAAATATTGTAACAGTTATATATATTTTATGTTATATATTTACTGTTATAGATATTTTATAAAAAGACTGAAGAAATATTGTGCTTAATGTTAAATATATTGCTTCAATTATTATAAAAAATTATAATATTTTTCTTTTTTGAATTAACGCGACAATAATATTTTTTAACACTTTTAGGGCCGGTTGTTCCAACTTTTTGGTAAACTAATTATATGATTAAACGAACTTACCTGTAAGTGAAGTTCTATCATAATTGTATGAAGCGCCTCTTCCGAAGAGATCGGTCTTACCCAGTATATACCCAATTCTAATATTATTAGAACCCTAGATATTACGGCAGCACTTTAAATAAATGACCAACGGAACGGGAAGCTAACCCTAGCGGAAAGTTTTAGAACTTTAAAACTGTGGTGCATCGGTACATAGTAGGGGCTACTACCATATGATCTCTTCGGAAGAGGCGCTTCATACAATTATGATAGAACTTCACTTACAGGTAAGTTCGTTTAATCATATAATTGTATTGCGCGCCTCTTCCTCGAGATCATATGGTAGCTGTTTAAAGTTATTACGGCAGATAGATTATGCCTGAGATTCCGTGAAAGGGACAACAAAAATTTATACATTTACAAATTTTAACCGCATTTAGCGTATATCCACTTAACCAAAGGATTTAAACAAAAGGACAATTAAATTCTTAATTTGTATAGCTAAGGATAGATTTAGCGATATATTTATATATATTATAATTATATATAATATATATTTCAATTATTATTATTAATATCTTACGCACCATTTACTGCGCCCGGCTCTAATTGTGTGCGTGTGTTTTTTTTTTTTTTTTTGCCATTTGCAAAGCTTCGCAAAACGTTCTCGACCACCCTGCCGCCTTTCTAACGACGTCTATGATGACGTCACTTCGCTTATCGGCCGAAGTTGAGGCATGGCGGGTGCTATATGCACTGGTCACATCCGTGTCAATTCCACTTACGTTATCAAACAGTTACTACTATTAAGATAGTTTTTCTACCGTTATGTCTTCATATCACCCCAGCGCCATGACCCAATACAACCCTGGGATCCTCAGAATCATATTTTGGCCAGTGGCATGCTAGGATGCAGTTTTCTAACTTCTCTTCATTCTCGCATCTTGTGTGCAATAGACCTTAGACCAGAACTTGAGATTAACCTCCAAGGCGTTTGTAGGTGTACCTATATATATATATATATAATATATATATATAATATATATATATAACATACATGCAACCTGTTCACTAAATAAGTTCTTCTGAGAGGTGGCGAATAAAAGTCGATGATTTCTGGTCGAACTTGAACTCAGATCTTTGGCTCATTAGAGCAGCGCACATCTTTCTGTGCTATGATCACCACCACCTCAGGATTTTATAATAATAAGACTTATCCAAGATTATTATGTACAACTATCAGACATGCCCATAAGATGCTTTACTTCCTTGAAACCTTTTAATCAAGGGCTCCATCCGCGAAGAAAACATGATGTCTGTCGCTTCTACGTCTCTTAGCTCGGACGCTTCTCTGACAGCGTTCCGACAATCAGGATAATCCTCTTCCAGAGAGGATATGACTTCCTGTCAAGGAACCACAGAAAATATTTACTCGGTTCTAAATAAAACGAATTAGAATTCAAGATTATTAAGTACACTGGGCCTCATGCCCGAACCGGCCACTTAGGGGCCACTTCAATATCTCGCGAACCTTCCAATCTCACCTTTTTTTTTTTTTTTTTTAACTCGAAGTATAGTCGCGAACAGGAGAAGTTGCGTAAAAAATGAAATTGTTTCCAGCAATAAGTAAACGCGTTAATAGCTAACGCTTCTCAATCGCTTATCCACGAGATATGACGCAAACATTTGGAATTGGTTCGAGATGCAAATAAATTGATGTTCGGTTTACAAAACCTTTGTACTATCGTCGAAAAGAAATCGTATTTGATAACACGAACTTCGTTTTCGGTTCAAGATGTCTCGACGCTCTTCTTGGATCGCATATACAATGTAAAGATCCAAAGATCCTTCTCTTTGCATCACCCTCAGTCCTCTGAATTTTTGCGAGTTACTTAAGACCAAAAACACTGATAAGAATTCAAGATAGTTGATATGGCATTCCGATATCCGTGAATCTGCTGCGCTTGGTAAGGAACACCTCAGCCTGAGGGTAATGCATCCAAACGTATTTCTAAGGCAAATTTGAAAGGAAAAAACTTTTAATGAAACACCAGTCAAAAAACCTCTTTTAATTCGTGTTTCTCTGCAACACAATCAATTTTTCTTGTTCAGAATACTTCATGTGTATCCAACCAAATTTTAAGGATACACAACATAAACCTAAGGTTCCTATGAGCCTGGCGAAAATCTCGAATGGAATATCGTGTAATTGCCTCGGATTTATAAGCTGTTCACTAATTTTAGGTACTCGTATCCTAATCAAACCAAGAACCATATCTCTGGTCGCCAGCTTATTTTTCTCCTTTTCTCCCTCATTATGAATTATAGTGATTCCAGAGGACTGCATGTTTTTTGTATGTTTCTCAAACATACCGTATATGTCTCATCTAGAAGAAGAAAGCCATCCAATTAATTAATTAACGGATAAGTAGCCCAATTCTCTTAGGTAAGAGATTGGCTTCATAGTTTTTATAGAAGCCGTGTTTTGCACAAAGGCGGGTACTTTAGCTCATAAAGAACACCTTCAACAAAATTCTCAAGTACTTATATTGTCTGAAACAGCAATGTGAATTACTTAATATGCGTCCTTCAAATCAATCGCCGCCAGGAATTATCCTTTAGCCAGAATTTGTTTGACCTTTTTTCTGTCTTTTATTTAAAATGCTCAACATATTAGTAACTTATTTATTAAGCTATAACTTATAAGGCTTTATCAGATTAAGGATCAGATTAACCTGTAAAAAATTTATTAGGTTTGGGAACAAGATAATTCTCGAAATAATTAATTTGAAACTGGCTGATACTTCGGAATGGCCTGCTTCCTCGATAGCTGCACTTACGAATCTGTATCTTTACCTGCTCGGCTATTGCGGTTCTTTCGGATATATGAGTTGTCTCATTGACATTTAGACTGTGCCAGTCTATTGGCAACCTTACTTACAACTAATTTCTTTTCGTAGGCGTTTGTTCCGGCTTCCAACCGGTAATGTGATTTTGAGAGAACAAGTTTTGTTATTGACTGTACATCTGCCTCTGCTCGCTCGCCTTCGATTGACCGTATGGCTTCTGTCGATTTCGGCGAGACGGCCTCGCGAGTTTCTAGAACTCGAGGCCCTTGCAATTCCAGCAATGGCAGCAGTCATTCTGTGCTTCATTGATTGCCGCACAATTTTGGTTTCTCAACCATACGCTCGTCCTCTTATAATAGTGCTATCTAGAACAGACTTAACCTCCAAATTCATATTTAGTGGATTTATTACCGTATAAGTTTTCCGGAGGAATTTTTCAATTTGTATTCTCAAGGCGAATTAGTTGGACCAAGACACCTGAATAACTTTTTCAGCAGGACCTTTCGCTCCTCCAAAGGAAGATCTTTTACAATGACGTCTTCCCGCCTGACTACAAGATCCTTGTAACCCGCTGGTTTTAGGATTCTATCAGGCAAAATGCAATCTCCGAACATATCTACGATCAAACAGGAGAGCGACTCCTCGTATCACGACTCTTATCGTCGTAGTTCTTAAGAAATCCTTGTCGTAAAAAAGACCTTCCAAATAATAACCACGACTACAGCTTTCCTTATTGGCATTATGATCGCCTGTAAGGATATTCGTATTCGAGGAAAAATAGTCTTTCTAATAGTTTCAAGGCGAGTTATGCTCGGATTGTTTTTTAATATATTGGTTGAACCGATATATTTACTATTATATTTTCCGCAATAATTTCTAAAAATCTTAGATAACATCCTCAGTCAATCGTTGTCGATTGCCAGTCTGGTCGAAATTATTTACCTTTCTGATGATATTCTGAAACAAGATGTTATGAGTAAGGGTTATGTATGCAATTGAATTTTATCAATCACACATTCCCAAAGTGAACTGGTTGGACCAAAACACCTGGCTTTGCATATGCGTATTATATGTGCACAATTAAAGTTTCTCAATTTGCCTTCTCAAGTCGAATTGGTTAGACCAAGACTGAATCTCTTTTTTAAAATCGCTACAGTCAGTACAGTCCCGAACAGGCTTGATAGCTGGGAGGACGTTATGCGGCGAGGTTTTGTGCACAATTGAAATTCAATTTGCATTCTCAAGTCGAATTGGTTGGACCAAGACGCCTGAATCTCGCCTATGCACCTTACCCCTTTTTTAAAGTCGCTCCGAACGGGCTTGATGGTTGGGAGGACGTTACGTGGCGAGGTTATGTGCACAATTAAAATTTTTCAATTTGCATTCTCAAGGCGAATTGGTTGGACCAAGACACCTGAATCTCGCCTATGCGTCTTACCTTTTTGAAGTCACTACCGCCCGATGGTTAGGCTATCGTAGGACATTCCGCGATGAGGTTAGGTTATGCACAATTGAAGTTTCTCAATTTGCATTCTCAAGGTGAGTTGTTTGGACCAAAACACCTGAAACCTTCCTTTACGCCCGATGGTTAGGCTATCGTAGGACATTCCGCGATGAGGTTATGCACAATTAAAGTTTCTCAATTTGCATTCTCAAGGTGAGTTGGTTGGACCAAAACACCTGAAACCTTCCTTTACGCATTACTGCGTTGATATATAGTCGATATAGACGACACCTTTATATCTTGCTGCTGCGTCTCGCTCGGTTACTTTCGTCTAACCGTCAGGTGCCTCCTTGGCACCGAGGATGACGACGGTGCGCCACGAGCACGACCGTGATGGTCGTGATGATCGCGACACAGCGGCGACGGCGGCGACGAGAGGGTGCCTCGCGCGCGGTGCTCGCGATTACTCGCAACAACGACGCGCTTCCCTTCACTTCACCTGTTTCCCACGAACCGTGCGGAAACGTCGTGGAAGTGCAGCGTCAACCATTGTCACGACGACGACGGTCTCCGGCTTCGTGTAGCCGTCGTTCGTCGTCACTCGGCACATAACCTCGCACCGTACACATATGTGACATATGTATGTGACACCGTACACATATGAGAACGACGAACGCTACCTCACCGTCGCTATCGTTTCCTTTCTGTACCTCCTCGCCGTCTTCCGAACTCGAGGAACCGTCTCTAACTTTCCTTACTTCTATTTTCTTCGGAATCTCGTAAACACGCGTGTGGCTTAATCGGCACAAAGTAAAAGAATGACCAACGGAACGGGAAGCTAACCCTAGCGGAAAGTTTTAGAACTTTAAAACTGTGGTGCATCGGTACATAGTAGGGGCTACTACCATATGATCTCGAGGAAGAGGCGCGCAATACAACTAATAGTTAAATCATATATATGTCTTTGTTTATCCTTTACATTAGACAAAGATAGATACATGATTTAACTATTAGTTAGATTACCAACAGGTTGGAACAACCGGCCCTTAAAGAAGTAAAAAATTTAGATTTTTTAAAAGAACATTGCATGTAAAATGTTATGGTATCAAAAATGCAAAAATAACTAATTCTTTTTCTTAACACATATCTTGAAGTTGAGCATAACATTTTTACGGACTGCACAGTAGTAATTGTAGAATAATAGATCAAAGTTTTGAGATCATAAAAACAAGAAATTTATAAGAATTAAAATAACAAATTCGGAACGTTGTTTTATAACAGCAATAGAAATAGTAATGTCAGAGGTGTAGGGCCAACGCGTAAGTCAATCCTTGAATTTTGTCCATGAATAAATATGACAAAACCAAACAGGTAAAATAAAAGATAGATATGTGAGTTCAATATCTAGTACGTTTAATAGAACATTACATGTAATATAAATAAATAACTTATAAAAAAAGAGTGCATTAAATAAATAAATAAATGCATAAAAAATAGAAATTAAAGAATTTACTTTTTGTTTTATTAAAAATACGTCATATCATACTATTATATAAAACCCGACTGTTTGTCTGTCCGTCCGTCCGTCCGTCCGTTTGTCCGCAAACTACTCATTCGTTAGTGGATCGAATTTTTACACACAGAAAAATATCGTTCTACAGCCAAGAAAAGCAATTACTCATTTTATTTTATTTGGTTTGAGTAATAGTTTTCTTCAACAAAGAATATTTTCTTAATATTAGTTTTAAGATATACTTATCATAAGTATTAGAAAAGCTTATCATCATGTGCTTAAAAGAAGAATTTATTTTTCTTTCAAGTATATTCTGAAACTTTATCTAAGAAAAGCAACATAAGCTTGATTTGAATATTTACTGATTCTTTAGGTAAGAATATGAAATACTTGGCTGTATAGAACAACATTCTTCTAGGTTAGGAGGTTTTCGTGCGCGGTCCGGAGGGGTACAGTTTAGAATATTAAAATTCCTGTCTTCAGATGGACTCGAACTCGGTTCCTCGTGATTATGAGTCTGATACTTTATTACTAGGCCACATCTCTGATTATATTCTTAGTGCTGCAGTATCTAGTTTTGACAGAAGTGATTCATTGATTTCAAGTATATTCTGTAAACTTTATCTAAGAAAAGCCACATAAGCTTGATTTGAATATTTACTGATTCTTTAGGTAAGAATATGAAATACTTGAAATCAATGAATCACTTCTGTGAAAACTAGATACTGCAGCACTAAGAATATAATCAGAGATGTGGCCTAGTGATAAAGTGTCAGACTCATAACCACGAGGAACCGGGTTCTCGAGTCCACCTGAGGACAGGAATTTTTATATTCTAAACTGTACCCCTCCGCACCGCGCACGAAAACCTCCTAACCTACATTCCACTTAGGAACTAAAGAATTAAAGAAAATTAAATAAATAAAAATAATATTAATTGTAATCATCAAGAATACAAATTCTTTTTTGAAGTAAACGATTATTCTAGATGAATAAAATTTTTACTTGATTCAAATAACGGATAAACTTCTCTCAAGAAAATGTGATATCTTTATTGAAGTATATGCTTCTCTTCCGTGGACTCTATATTGTAAGTAAACAGAATGTTCGTATTAATTTAATATTCTTGTTTCAAGTACTAAACTTGCTAAGATCTAGAATATGTTTTGAGTAAATGTGATACTTATGACGACTTTATGGTAGATTTGCTCATATATGAACTTATCAAATACTTGAAGCAAGTAATATTAACTTGTAGGTAGTATATATTTTTCTGTGTGTACCAAAAGTATATGAAACAGGGGTAGAATTTTCCGGGGAGTGCCATGACGTGTATAGTTTTTCGTTACCGATTTTCTGGAAACCGGTTTTTCTAATTTCTTCAATTTTTGGGAAATAATTGACCGAATCTCAAAGAATTGGGTATGAAACAGGGGTAGAATTTTCCGGGGAGTGCTATAAAGTGTAGTGAAACTATAAAGTGTATAATTTTTTGTTACCGATTTTTTGGAAACCGGTATCAGAAATTTTTACAATTTTTTGGGAATAATTGACCGAATCTCAAAGAATTGCATATCATATGTGAAATAAATATAAATTAAAAAAATAAATATAAATTTTAAAAATTAACAAATAATATCGTTCATAGGTCGAGCAATTTTAAGTGAATTATGTTATGAAGTTGCTGCTTTCACATATGATATGTCAAAACTGATAAATCAGTCACTTCAATTCGTGACTGTCACGAGCAATTAAGAAAATATTCGCACATTATAAGAAAGAGAGAAAGTCATTAAGAGGATATTCGCACATTATAAGAAAGAAAGAAAGAGAGAGAGAGAGAGAAGGGAAGAGAGAGAGAGATATATACATATATATATATATATAACCAAAAAAGGTATGTATCTTAAATATTAATTTCCTTTTTATTTCATTTACGTGACCTGTCTCTTTGTTTTATTTTCTTTTTATTTCATTAATTGACTTTCTGTCTTTCCATATATAAAACCCGACTGTTTGTCTTGTCTGTCCGTCCGTTTGTCCGCGAACTACTCATTCGTTAGTGGACCGAATTTTTACCAAAAGTATATGAAGTAGGGGTAGAATTTCCCGGGGAGTGCCATGATGTGTATAGTTTTTCGTTACCGATTTTCTGAAAACCGGTTTTTCTAATTTTTTTAAATTTTTCGGAAAATAACTGATCGAATCTCAAAGAATTACATATGAAACAGGGGTAGAATTTTCCGGGGAGTGCTATAAAGTGTATAATTTTTTAGAGAGAGAGAGAGAGAGAGAGACTATTTGCGTGTCTTATTACATATGTCCTCCGGGGCGAAGCCCGGGTAACCAGCTAGTTTATTTTATTCTCAAATGTTATCTTTTTAATATAAACACAATTCTATAATTTATAGTTATTGTATAATTTGAGACTTTTTGAACAAAGGAATTGATCAGAGACTGTCCTCAAATTATACAGTCAGTATATAACTGTTTTCAAATTATACAATCAGTATATACGGAAATGTCCTCAAATTAAACATTCTACTTAACATTCATAAACCTTAATTTATTTTCCCAAAATAATTGTTTTATCCCAATGCTTTTCAGGTATAATTTATGTACAGTTTAAGTCCTAATTCTCTTTGTTGAACGACTTGCTTCAGCCAACATTATTACTTGAAGTTAAAGAAAGTATATGCGTATCTAAATATATGCCAAATATGTATTTCTATGTAGTAAATAATTCATATTACATGTACATATATCTATAACATAATTTAAAAAATATAACAAACAAAAAATTGTCAGCGCAAATTTCGAGCATGGGGTCTCGCTATTAGGACCCTGGCACATAAAAAAACTTAAGCAGTGAGATGTGAGCGGTAAGCAATTAATTAATAGCTATCTTGTGGGTGTGTTCCGAATTCACTCTAGTTAACTAAAATGCTGTAGTGTTATAATACTATACGTTACGTACACTATAGCATTTTAGTTAACTAGAGTAAATTCGCAACACAGCCTGTGTTTTCAAGAATTCTTAACTGTAATTAGTCAATTTGCTTACTGCTTAAGTTTTTCTATGTGCTATGGCCCTCAGGACTTAAACAGTTCATAAAGTATACCTGAGAAGCATTGGTGTAGAACATTTATTTTACAGACATAAATTGTGTTTTAAGAAAGTATTAAGTAAAACATTTAATTTGAAGACATTTCCATATATAATGATTGTATAATTTAAGAACAGATGTATACTGACTATATAATATGAGGACAGTCTCCAATCAATACCTTAGTTCAGAAAGTCTCAAAGTATGCAATAACTATAAAATATGGATTTGTGTTTGTGCTGAAAGAATAACATTCGAGAGTGAAGTAAATGTGAAGTATTTCTAATAAAACAAAAAATGTATTTTTTAATTTTCTATTTTATATGCATATATTCATTAATTCTCTTTGTTAAACAAATTGTTTAAACCAACATTATTATTTAAAGTTAAGTGAACATGTGCGTATAAAATAGAAACTTAAAAAATATATTTTTTGTTATTAGAAATAGGTCACATTTATTTTACTGTAGAATGTTATTCTTTTAGTACAAACACAAATCTATATTTTATAGTCATTACATACTTTAAAACTTTTTGAACAAAGGCATTGATCGGAGACTGTCCTCAAATTAAACATTCTACTTAACACGTAAACCTTAATTTATTTCTCCAAAATAAATGTTTTATCCCAATGCTTTTCAGATATAATTTATGCACAGTTTAAATCCTAATTCTTTTTCTTGAACGAATTGCTTCAGCTAACATTATTATTTAAAGATAAAGAAGGTATATGAGTATCTAAATATGTGCCAAATATGTATTTCTACGTAGTAAATAATTCATATTACATGTATGTATGTGTATTTATTGTGTTTCCCCACAGGGTTTACAAGGCGTTTTATTTTTTTATGAGGAACGTTCTCAAACCTCTTACACAGACATAAAAAACAAAACGAATACAAATCAATCTCAACATCAGAGTCAAAAGCCTCTTACAAACAACAATCTCAAAGTCAAAACTCGAATCATAAATCAAAGTATCTCTTCCTCGTGTTCCTCTTCCTCTTTCTTCTCCTCCGCTCTTGAACCGGCCCCATCCTTTGGCCCCCCCTCTTCTCAACTCGCCCTACCCTCGATTGGCCCAGTCCCTCTTCCCTCCGGCCTCCTTATCATCGTCCGATTCCATTAGCAGTTTCTCCTCCATACCTTTGGAGATTTCATCCTCCTCAGATCTCCCTGTACTCCTGCTTATTCTCCCTTCCATTTTCTCCTCTCTCTCCTCTTTCTCTTTCTCTCTCTCTCTCTCTCTCTCTCTCTCTCTCTCTCTCTCTCTCTCTCTCTCTCTCTCTCTCTCTCTCTCTATCTCTCCTTTCCACCGACTTGTCCTCAACGATCTTCACTCCTACCCTATTTCCCGCCTTTCTCCTCGCCTCTATCACCCGCCATTTCTCCTCTTCGTCTTTCAGCTTCACCAATAGCGTTAACCAAGCTCCTCTCTGTCCTACCACAAACACCTCCCTTACCGTCACCCTTATCTTTAATCCTTCCGTAAATACCTCCTTCACCTTCTCCCAGTGCGAGCCCTTATCTCCCCATACCTCCTTCTCCACCCTTAAGATTACGTTCCTTTTCCTCTGTTCATCCTCGTTTCTCTCGCCCACCCCCGCCCACCATTTCTTCTTCACCCCCACACTCTCTTCGATGTCCTCCCTCTTCCTTTTGCCTCCATTTTGTTCCATTCTCTATTATTCTCTCCATTCTCCTTACCTTCTCCTCAAGCCCCTCTATCCTCTCCTCCTTCTTTTTATCCACCTCTTTTTTCTCCTTTACCATCTTCCTTACCTTCTCCTCCAACTCCTCTATCCTCTCCTCCTTCCTTCTCTCCACCTCCTTCTTTTCCTTCGCCATCTTCTTTGATTTCTCCTCCACAATCCTTCCCACCGCCTCCGCTATTATTTTTCCCTCTTCTTCCATCCTGGGTAATCCTGGGTGATCTGTAACCAATTCTCCTATACACCCTTTCTTACTCTCACTACCTTACTTCTATCTCTTGACTCCCCCTCTTATTCTCTCTCCTTCTTTCTACCCCCCTTACGTGTACCTGCCTAATTCCACCCTTACTTACTTACTTCTCTCCTCTTTTCCTCGCTAATTCCTTCTCTCCCTTCCTTCCCCTCTTTCTCTTTTTTCGCTTCTTTTCCTTGGCTGCAGATTACTTTTCCGTCTCCTCTCACTTACCTTCGCTCGCACTGCTATCTTACTACCTGCCACGTGCCTTCGTCTCGCATTTTCCTCTCTCCTTCGACTATCGATCTATTGCTCCATCGATCCCGCCTATTTCCCAACGACAAGCGGTGCCAACCTTGTATGTATTATTTCCCCTCCCTTCGTCCTTCATTCCTCCATCTCCTTCCGCCTTCCTTGCTTCAGCCATTTCTCCGCTTCCCTCCTTTCTGCCACTGCTCTCTCCCCCTCCTTCCCTCTCTCTCTCTCTCTCCTCCCGCTCGCCACCTTCCCTCCTTCCTATTCTGTCTTTGCTCTGAAACAAAAACCCACTTCCTTTCCCCTCCCTTCCTCTTTACTCCAACCATCTCCCTCCGCCTCCCTTGTTTCTGTCCTTTCTCCGCTTCCCTCCCTTCTGCCACTGCTCTCCTCCCCTCCCTCCTTCTCTCTCTGATCCGTCCCCGCTCGTCCCGCCTTCCTTCTCCCCCTGATCCGTCCCCGCTCCTCCCGCCTACCTCTTACTCACCTTTCTTCCTATGTCCCTCGTCCTCGCCCGTATCCATACCCTCGCCTCCACCGCTTTATCCTCGTCCATCTTCCCCCTTAATCTACTCCCCTAGCTCCTTTCTCCTTGCCTCCAAAGTCCAGCTCACGCACGCTCGTCACCTCTTCTCCTTCCTCGTTCTACCACTCCGTCGTTTCTCTCCTTCTCTTTCCATCACCTGTCTATCTGTCCGGCCTCTTCGGTCATTCGATCCATCGATCTGTCGCGACGCCTCCCTGCTCCGTTCCATACCTGCCGCGCCACCATCGACAATCCCTCTGTCTCGCGACAGATCGATCGATCGCCCGATCGATACTCCCTGCTGCCAACTCGCTCAGCTCTCTCGTCGTGTAACCTGGGCTGCTACCTCCATTCCTTCAATCCCGCCCTTCTCCCTAACCTCACTTTCCACGTGCCACTTCACCGTCGATTCCCGTCTCCTCCAGGCCACCTTCCGCTTCGCCTCCATTCTCCCGTCTTCCTTTCGCACTCCCCTATCTACCCCCTTCAATCAATACCTTCCTCACCTCTCAATCTCTCCCTTCATCTCCTTTCACTCTCCTACCATTTATCCACCTGTTCCCCCGCCGAGGGCTACGGAGGAACCTTCTTATCGCAAACACATTATATATTACATTATATATTATATACATTATATGGGTGTTTCTACGTAAATAAGGATTTTTACTGTCCAAGCTTGTTATATGTTCATGATTGAGAGGAGGGTAAGCAAGCATTGTGAAAGTTCACTACTGCCATTGTATTTGAAGTATCGCACAATAATCTGCTAATTGGGGAGTGGCTTATCCAACGGAAACATGCAGGAACTCCTAAAAATGTCAGTCACCTGGCCTGTCCATTGACGAAAATTCTTTATTCCAGTTACACTTACTCCCTCCAATTGCAAACTCAATTGAAAATTCCCCATGTTCATTTAATCATAATATAGAACTAAGATTTTAACATCATTATTAAACATAAATCTCCCTTTGGAACCGAAAAAACCGGCTTCAAACTTGGTCCGGACATTTGGAGTAAAATTGCACATTTTGAATTTTACCGCGGTTCCGCCATGTTGCATCGATTCAATGGGACTCTCGTGTGGAGATTTCAAGAATTGGACATCAGGTGTGTTGTTTACATTATTGGTGGTTGGTTGTTTTGAGCGTGATACAATCGTAATCATGTATTTCTCTTGAGAAAAGGTATGTCATAAAATTACGCGTCATTTGCCTGTGGCACATCTTTTTTTATTATATCGCAGTGAATTTTTCCTTCTAGTGGTAAAATTCTGATGATATTCGGTGGGCTAAACTTGATTTTTAATGGAAATTGGTTTACGTCAATTCAGGAAAAAGTGAGGTTAATTCAACCATGAAATGTCAGTCTACTGGCATGTCATTCACCTGGCCATTCATGGGTTTTTACCAATAAATATTGATTCATGTTTGTATTTTTATTAAATCACGAAGTCAACTGACAGATTCCCAATTCCTTGACGTCAATATTTATGTAAGAATATTAAAATCTGCTAATTCCATACGAAAATGGTAAACCGGCATTTATCAAATTGAATTTTTTTGCTAATTGTGAATTTATCTCGGGAATAAGTAATTTTAGGAATTTTTTTGACATTTCCTCTCAAAATCACTCATTGTTGAGGTAATTCAATATTTTACTAGACATGCAAAGTCGACTCGTTACCACTTTACCAGATCACTGATGAATGAGTTATTACTTTCAGGTTTTTGATGTTGTAGTACGCTGGCTTTCAGGGTATGTTTCTGCTTCTATATTCACTCAAAAACAGGAAAAAAAATTTTTTTTAGGTATGTTTGAAATTGAGAGATTTGCAATCTGAAAAATCCCTATTTACGTAAAAACACCCATATCTTATATATATATACTAGCTGGTTACCCGGGCTTCGCCCGGGAGTCGTTTTTCTTGAAACGACTTCATTTGTGTTTCAATATCCTTATTGTGGACAAACATAAGGAGTGTGTCGGGTGGTTGATTTAAAGACGGTAGTTTAATTTTTTTCTGCATGAATAACACATTCTAGGTGCTTAAGTTTTAAACTTTTTTACTTGACAATGATCACATATTCCATTTTCCCAATTATTATTACTCTCGAATGAAATTGATATTCGTAATTTGAATCATAACTAAATGCCTCTAATTTCAAATCGAACCACATAAATGTTTTCATGGATTAAACATGTCGTAACCGGTCTTTTTCTACTCGAGTTTCACACTATTGAGTCATTTCCGCTTTTCCGATATTTCACTTACCGATCAGCGACATCATCCCTTGGTTTACCCGGGCGTTTTTTCGGGAATTTTGAGATTGCTCGCTCGCGATGTACACAGACCCTCGATATTTCACTTACCGATTACCGATTTTATTCCTTGGTTTTTTAATTGAAAAATCGAGGTTCTGTGTATATATATCTCTACTAAAAAATACTGCTATCAATTCACTTTCTTGTCATTATAAGCTTCTGGTTTCACATATTATAAGCTGCTGGTTTCACATATTATATGTCATTTTGATTTTTATAAAGAAAGAACCCTTTTACCGATTATCGCCAAATTCAATACCAACCTTCCTTTAATGATACTCTATATAAAATTACATGTATAACTTATACACTTTTCAAGTAGAAATCAGTAACCCCTTCACCGATCCTCGCCAAATTCGAAACAACCTTCCTTTAATGATACTCTATATAAGATGACAAATATGACATGTGTAACTTACACACTTTTTAAGCAAAAATAGGCAACCCTTTCACCGATTCTCGCCAAATTCAATATAATAATATTCTATCCATAAAAAAAAATTAGCTCGATATCTCAAAATTTGCAGAAATCAGAACAATTAAGTAGATTTTTTTTAGACAGAAATCGGTAACCCCTTTATTAGGAAATTCTACCCCTGTTTTATATACAATTCTTTAAGATTCGGTCAATTATTTCCCGAAAAATTGGAAAAATTTCGGAAACCGGTTCCAATAAAGATCGGTAACGAAAAACTATACAGTTTATAGCACTCTCCGGGAAATTCTACCCCCGTTTTATATACAATTCTTTAAGATTCGGTCAATTATTTCCCGAAAAATTGGAAAAATTTCGGATACCGGTTCCTAAAAAGATCGGTAACGAAAAATTATACACTTCATATCACTCCCCGAAAAATTCTACCCCTGTTTCATATATAATTCTTTGAGATTTCGTCAATTATTTCCCGAAAAATTGAAGAAATTAGAAAAACCGGTTTCCAGAAGATCGGTAACGAAAAACTATACACCCTATAGCACTCCCCGGGAAATTCTACCCCTACTTCATATACAATACTTTCAAAATCGGTCCAATAGTTTCTAAGATTACCCCGAACAACAGTACAAACTTTTCTCCTTTATATAATAGTATATAATATATATATATATATATATATATATATATATATATATATATTATATATTATACCAGTTTTTATATCGCACAGTAAAGGATTTCCTTCCCATGGGTACGACCTTGGCGAGGTGGGAAGGCTCAGTACCCAGTACGAAGATTTTACCCAAGCAAAACTCTTGTTCTGCTTGGATAAAAATCTAAAGACGGGGAAGCTAACGTACCCTCGTCCGCCGATTTAATTGAATGAACGAACCGCAGCCGGTTCGTCGCGTTTGCTTCGGGAGTGCCGTTCAAGTAATCGGACTAAAGGACTTTTTTAAACGGGAGTGCCGTACAGTATCGCGCGAGAAAGACTTTTACTGAAATTAGTCCGCGCGCGATTGTAGTTTATTATCCGCGAGTGTTTCTCGCGAGTGTCCTGTGCGGCGAGAGGAAGAGGCCTGACGTCCTGAGAGGAGGAGGAGGTCTGAGAGGGACATCGGGCACCGGCGGAGCAACCTTGAGGTGAGTATCATCTCTTATCTGCATAATAATTCTTTTCCATTTATTCGAATTGTCTTATCTTGATTAGTTAGAAATAATTAGAGACAGAAAAATTATATAAAATTTTACTTTTGTAAAGATCTTTTTTGGAAAATAGATAATTATATTACTAAATTATTAAATATCAATTTTACATTGAAAGACGAATTAGAGGCAATAAGAATTAACTTTTAAAATATTGATCATTTTAAATGTTTCTTTAATTTCAATTATGTTCGTATGTTACAGTATCACCGTAGCTACGTTGCTGAATAACTCCGCCCGTTGCGCATCGAGTCGGTGAGTCAGAATTTTTTTTATTGAGGTAACAATGAGGTAACAATTTATGAGTTTTTTTAAATTCAATTTTACAGTAAAATATATGAATATGTTATAACAAAAATAATTTTAGTAGAAAATGTAAAATATAAGAAGATATATTTATATCGATATGTAAGTTTATAAAGATATACATATTATTCAATTATAAAACTCAATTATTGATTAATTATTAATAATATCCAATTTAATATCAATTGTGCGGGAAGTTTTTTTTCGGATCTCACGTCATTTATTCTGTATGTATCTTACTTGATATATTTTCAAGATGCGTACCGCATGAACAACATGCACAATCACGCATCTTCGTATTTTCGCGGTCGGTTTTTACATCGAAAAATTTTTCGTTATTAATTTTTTAATTTTGTTTGCATTATAAATTTCAATTTTTCGCGGAATATAATTGAAATTAATATTTATATAACGCAAAGTAAAATTTTTTCTATACTTAATTACAATTCCAAATTAAACGAACGGGTCACAAAGAAACGGTCAATCAATATTTTCAAGTAAGTAATGGAATTATTGATAGCAATATTTTTGATCAAGTTGTGCAGTCAGCTTTTATGAATTAATATATATATTTTTAATTAACTTCTCGTTGTGCATTTTTTGATACGATCGATGCTTGCGTGTAATTCGAATCGAAATATTATCGTAATATTATCTGTCGGCGATGATAATGATCCGACAATGAAAGGAGATTTTCTCCTTCCTATTGATCTCTGGTTGAAATGCGACCAGATTGTATATGGCCAGGAATAACAAAGGTAGGTCCGATCTGGCCCGAAGAAAGAAGATTGGATACGATAAGGTAAGTGGTCAACATTGACCACAATAGAATGCATAAGATAACATACAAAATGACTTGATATATCATATCTGTTTATTTGCCCAATGTAGGGCTAATTTCTTTATATTTTCTCGCATATGTGCGAGATTGATAAAACCTTAATTAAATCCTAATCGCGCGCATATTAAAATCCTCAAATCCACATTTCCCACATCTTAAATGATCGTGGCTTTTAGGTATCCCGTTTAGATATCCCGCTAGATTGACTAGTAAATCAAACCCCTTATAATAAATCGTGTCGCGGTCTCAACTAATTTTTATCTTAAATTGTAACACGGGTAGGTAGTACTACTTATAGGTCGGAATATGGTCGGGTAGGTAGGGATTCGGGTAGGCAGGGACAAGGGGATATAATTCGAAAAAATTATAGACAAAATAAGAGTAATAACTTTAATATAATAATAATAAATGTAATTATATTTATTATTATTATATTTTTAACAATAACTCAAAAGTATATTAAATAATACTAATTTTTATATTAAATAATTTTTATATTAAAATTTATTTAATATATTAAAAATTAGTATTTTATCACGGAAAAAAAGGATTTGCTACTATACGGACAATTAACATTTTTTGCTGCAAGAGCTAATTAATTTTGCTATTATTGCAAAATTAATTAGCTCTCGCAGCAAAAAATGTTAGCTGTCCCATATTTAACAAATAGATTTGCTGTTGCAGCAAAACCTTTTTTTCCGTAATATTAACTACTCTAATTTTTATATTAAATATAATATCAATTTTTACAAATGATTGTATCGTATCGTATTTTATTATAAATATTATGTAATTATTATATATATATTATATATATATATTATGTGTATATTGTGTATATTTTATGTAAATATTACGTAATTAAATTGTATATATTGTATATATCAAATCAATATACGTACACGGAAAAAAATTTAGCTAAATTTAGTCGTAAAATATGGATAACTAATATTTTTTGCAGCAAGAGCTATAATTTAGCAATAGTAGCAAAACCTTTTGTTCTCGCTGCAAAAAATGTTACTCTCGTTGCAAAAAATGTTAGTTATCCATATATTACGACTATTTTAGCTATAGTAGCTAATCCTTTTTTTCCGTGTATAATCGATAATTGTATATATTAAAAATATGAAAATAATGTAATGTTAATTATGTAATCGGATGCGTGTAATAAGACGGAAATCATGACGTGTTTGGTGAATTTTTTAAAACTTTTCTTTAAAACCTTAGTAGGGGAGACCGGGGCTAAACCGCCAACGGGGTTGAACCGCCAAATCAAATATCTCGGAACCTGTATATTGTGCGAGCTCGCTATTAACATTGTAAACGCTGCTTATGGTACCCATGTGACCAACGGAGTTTCGACAGGTTACCTGCCGTGTTATGATTTTTACGGAGGCAAACGTGTTTTCGTGGTGAAAAGTGAAATTTTCTGCGCGTGGAAATTTTGTAATATCTGCAATAATATTTGCTCTCCAAATCTCGAGGTACGTGATTATAAATGCATGCTGATTATAAAGAGTAATGCATGCTGAACACGAATCCAGTGTAGATATCTAATATTTCATGGGCGATCAAACCTGAAACTGATTTATCCCGGGGGGGTGGCGGTTCAACCCCGGCATTTTTGAGATTTCAATTTTTCCACCGTTGTCGTTTTTGCTCTATACCGGTTAAACAAAGCAACATAGATATAAATTTCCTATATAAATTTTGTAGCTAAAGGTTCACTCTTTACAGTGGTATACTACATTTAACTAAAATTATTTATTTTGTTGTTAAAAATCGGCACCAAAAAAAACTGGCGGTTTAACCCCGGTCTCCCCTACTTTTAATTTATTAAAAGATTGTCATTTTAAATTCGGGAGATCTTTCGCTCAAAATTTTGTATTAAAAATTATTATTGTAAGTAATATATAATTTATTAAATAAAAGTACGAAAAGGTTCGATGCTAAGACAATAATCATTTACGATAGAATTTTTGCTCATGAAAGTCGACATTCGCGTCTTACAATTAGATATTATGAAATGACAAATAAAATTACCATATTTTTACGAAATTTCAGATTTTAGATTATTGCCCGTAATAAAAAATCAATTTTTAAAATTTAAAACGTTATTTTATTTCGTTTTCGATAACATTTTCGCGAATTTCGTATGATATTTGTTAAACGAATTTTCTTAAATTACGTTTGGCGTTAAATATGTTAAATCGCTAAAAGTTAATGCAAATATCGTGTTATTGTCACATTCATACACGTGATCGCTGCCTCGGTGATAGGGCATAGGGCCTTATCGCTATCCCTCGCGTCAAGTAGACGCTAGCAAATGCGTGGATTGTACCGATGTAGAGTCGTAACGATCTTTATCGTAGAGAGTTATTTCTCGTCGGTTTCTATAGGACCCATCTGCGGCACTTAGTTCGGTGCCTCGTTAAATCTAAGGGTTCCATTGCAGGGCCGAAATTAATTTCGGGTTTTCTTGGCGGTCTCTAAAAGCAGTGGTTTCGGTAATAAGTTAACGACGACAGTTACGTAATTTTTAAAGTAAAATTATGAAATAGATTGAACAACATATTCTGAAAGAGATTTTATTCTTTTTATAAAAAAAAATATTCTTCCATTAATTAATATTAATGTTACTTTGACGCTCAAAAAAACTTAGCGGATTGAATGTAAGTTACATGGATAGTTACTGTTTATAGACAAATTTGAATTATACTAAAAAAATTAAAAACTTAAGTTTAGTCGGTTCATATGACTCCTTTAAGAAATACCAGGGAAAGTGTGGAAAATGAAGTAAAATTAAGTGTGCAAGTAGAAACTTGCACATTGCTTCCTTATAGTTTTTAAGTGTGCAAGTAGAAACTTGCATATTGCTTCCTCATAGTTTTTAAGTGTGCAAGTTTTTACTTGCACTTGTGAAAGTTTCTACTTGCACACTTAAAAACTATGAAGAAGCAATGTGTAAGTTTTTACTTGCACAATTAAAAACTATGAGGAAGCAATGTGCAAGTTTCTACTTGCACACTTAAAAGCTATGAGGAAGCAATGTGCAAGTTTCTACTTGCACAATTAAATGAAATGCACATATTATATAAACTAAAGCGTTAATATATAAATATATATTTTGAGAACCTCATCATTACCGATTTTTTGGGAAACCGGTTCCAAAATTTTTCTAACCAATCTTCGTCAAATTCAAAACAACCTTCCTTTAATAATATCTTGTATATAAGATTACATGTATAACTTGTACACTTTTTAAGCAAAAATTAGTAACCCCTTCACCGATCATTGCCAAATTCCACACCAACCTACCTTTAATGATACTCTATCCATAAAAAAAAAATTAAGCTCGATATCTCAAAATTTACAAAAATTAGAACAACCACGGACATTTCTAAAAATTGCCAAAAATCGGTAATCCCTTCACCGATCCTTGCTAAATTCAACACCAACCTACCTTTAATGATACTCTATATAAAATTACATGTACATCTTATACACTTTTTAAGCAGAAATCGGTAATCTCTTTACCGATCCTCGCCAAATTAAATAACAATCTTCCTTTAGTGATACTCTATCCATAAAAAAAATAAGCTCGATATCTCAAAATTTACGGAAATTAGAGCAACCACGGACATTTCTAAAAAATAGCCAGAAATCGGTAATCCCTTCACTGCCCTGGTGAAAATAGAAAGCTTCTCGGAGCGTCAAATAAGCGTAAAGGTGCCTTTTCACGTTGACGCTCGATCGGCTCGACGCTCATCTTCAGTGAGCAAAAATCTTCAGAAATAATATTTTTTATTTATATATATATTCGTAAAATATTATTACTTGAAGATATTACTTGAAAATAATTAATATTTTACGTATTTCGAAGCCTATTTTTGATTGTACTGAGACGATCAACGACGATTCAGCGTCAACGCTGGATGTTGAATAAATTCAGCTTTATTTCTTGACGCTAGCGTCAAAGCGAAACCGCGTGACCCTAGAAATAATATTTTTTACTTATTTATATTATATAAGTAAATTTATATATATATATAAATAAAATATATTATATTTGAAGATTTTTGCTCGCTGAAAATGAGCGTCGAGCGTCAACGTGAAATGGCACCTTAAATGAAGAGATCTAACGCTTCTTTGACACTCTAATGACTTTCCATTGACTCTTTGCGGTTGCGAATACCCATACACGCTCCCCAAACGCTCTCTGAACGCTCCGTAAAGAGTGTATGAAGCTTATCAATACACTTCTCGCACACTTCACTGATTGACACTTCGTCTACGCTTCCCAAATAACGCTCCGTAAAGAGTGTATAAAGCTTATCGATACACTTCTCGCACACTTCACTGATTGACACTTCGTCTACGCTTCCCAAATAACGCTCCGTAAAGAGTGTATGAAGCTTATCGATACACTTCTCGCACACTTCACTGATTGACACTTCGTCTACGCTTCCCAAACGCTCCATAAAGAGTGTATGAAGCTTATCGATACACTTCTCGCACACTTCACTGATTGACACTTCGTATACGCTTCCCAAACGCTTCGTTAAGGGTGTATGAAATTTATTGATACACTTCTCGCACATTTTACTGATTGACACTTTGTCTACGCTTCCCAAACGCTTCGTAAAGAGTATATGCAGCTTACCGATACACTTCTCGCATACTTCACTAATTGTAACTCCGTTGACGCTTCCTAAACGCTTCACAAAGAATATATATATACAGTACAGAGCATTGTGATACGCTTCGTGCACTCTTCTAGGATAGAATCTTTTGTTTATGCTCGTTAACAAACATTTTTATAACGTGCTAAGTTTCTCGTTACGTTTCTTTGAAATTCGTATAATTTATATTAATAAAACAAAATCGTGGCATAATTATAATATATATTTCAAGAAATTATTTAAAAAACTTATTCAAACTAATAATAAAGTTGAGAATAATTTAAAAATTTTGTAAAAAAGAGTAACAAATTTTGTTTGTTATTTAACTTTCTGTGTAGATGCCATGTTGTGAAAATATTTTATGAATTTTGCTTACATCTCATTTTGCCATTCTGCTTTTTTCAAAAACTATGCATTGCCACTGCTAAAAAATGAGTTTGAGGAAATATTTATAGGACTTTACATTGAGTTAAAAAATTAAGTAATCAAGATTGAAAGTAATATTATCTTTATTAATATTACATTGCTGGGTATACATTGGCTACATATTAAGGCACATGAATACAAGGACTGTTATAATTGAATAAAGTTTATAAAGAAAGCATCTGGATTATTATTAATTCAGATCTACAAAAATTGGAATTTATATCCATAGCGGGGAAAGAAGACCCTGTTGAGGTTGACTCTAGTCTGGCACAGAGGCGCCGTACGGCAAACCGGGCTCGTGCGACGACCGGCCCGCGAGGACCGGCCGCCTAGTAGTGTGTCACATTGTTTTGAGCCTTTCGACTCACGAGACTCCTAGAGATATCATTGCCACCTTTGACTAGAGAGGATACGGCCTTAGAGGCGTTCAGGCATAATCCCACGGATGGTAGCTTCGCACCACCGGCCGCTCGACCGAGTGCGTGAACCAAATGTCCGAACCTGCGGTTCCTCTCGTACTGAGCAGGATTACTATCGCAATGACTTATACACTTAATGTTTATACACATACATTAAGAGTTTTAACGATTAATAATTACACACAATTAAAGATAAGTACAATTTCTGCCCTTTTATATCGTATGTTCAGCTTTTTGATAACAAAATGTACATGCATAATAAGCATTATAATGCCAGACATATTTAACATCTGAAATATATTATATAGGCTGTGTTCGTTTTGACGTTTTCAGCGCTGTGAGCATCATTCTATCTTCGTTCGATCGAATATCAAACGATGATAGAGCGATGCTTTCAGCGCTGAAAGCGTCAAACGAACAGCCTATGTAATATATTTCAGTATACAGACAAATTGAATCTAGTGCTATCGTGCTATGTGACAATTGTTTGGTTTAGGTATATACATCATTGCAGTTATGTCATATATACCATATGACGTATATAAACTAATTAATAAATCACTAATCACCGTAACAACCAAATGGCATTTTGCATAAATATTTGTCGTTTACGAGATCTATAAATACACATTGAGCATCTATATCAAAGGGTTGAATACAAAAATATTTCCCGTAACCTACTGTAAATCGTTTGACTTGAGTATATTTAAAGTCTTGATCAGACAACAAAGGTTCGAATCCTTAACCTCCCAGATAGCAATGCCTGATGATCAGATTTCATCACGTCATGATCTTCTGATATTGACCGAAATGTGATGTATGTCTTGTGATCATATTGTGATGATACACATCATGAGTACAAGTTAACATGTATATGAGGAAATATATGAGCTCAGATATTGACGTTACTTAGCCCACTCATGATAATCACATGCTGACCCTGGTGGAAATAATTTTACAACAATTACCGCGAGCGCTAGTACCGCACGCTGCCGCGACGCGGCTATACCACGCGTCACTTTCTCGTAATCAAAAATCATCACGCGCTAGTATAAGAGGCGAGCTTGTGAGAAGCCTAATTACAATGTTCTTTGCTGCAGATCAGCTTAAGTGATACCTCTGGTATCACATAATGCAGAGATCTGCGAAGCAATTTTTGATAAATTGTTGGATACGTCTGACTTATTTATTTACATATTTTTAAATAATTTTATTAAGCATGAAATATTTAAAATTGTTGTCGTTTCTTGAGCTTTATATGCACACAATATGCAGTATTTCATTGAACATTTATGTGTTCATTATGTCACTATTTTGTAAACTTTTATAGATTTCATAACATGTCTGCATTCTGAGCAACATATGAGCCCGCATCTGTGTCTATTTTTGCCATCATGTTTTTAATAAACGTGAGTACAATATGTACTCAGAACGAACACATTTTGCTATCTGGGCTCTTGCACTAGAAGTAATACTTTTGTATCAGACACACTTATAATTTTTTTTATGATGACAATCATTTTATAACGAGTTAAAATAAATAAATCATTATGTTTCATATTAGCTGCATAATCTTCAGAACAGTATCTTATACCATTATACAACATTCTTTTAAACAACGTACAATCTTCTAAATCAAAATTGTATTCTTGAACGCAAGTATATTGCTCAGGTGAAAATGTACAAATCTTTTTTTTACCTAAAAGAATTACTCCTTTGCATCTAATAAAATACTGCAACTTTTTTTGTAGAACATTTTCACAAAATGTCATTATCGATTTTGTTGATATTAATTCATTGCACAAAATTGAAAAATCGCTAAATATCAAAAACTTGCGAGCTATTTGCTTTACAACTTTACCAGGACTTTGCAACAACTGCAGCAAGTGACAATTTTGTCCTTCATAAACAAAAGCATTATGAGTCCAAAGAGGACCCCAGTTAAGAACACTTTGTGCAATGTGAGTTAAAAGATGCACATTTAATACCATTGATGTTACACCAAAGTATTTGTTAAATAAGAAAATATAAGTCGAAAATAACTTGTGCGCCTGTTCAACATCCTCTTTTGTAACAGACTTTTGCAGAAGAATATTTGTAGCTTTTGATAGCATAACAAGATGCTTTAAATATTTGTTCTTTAATAAACCTTTTAAACACGGTATACAATAAAAAATCAACCAAGATCTCCATTCAGACGCTTTCCAGATACTAATTTGTGAAAGAGAGCGAACGGATCGAGTGATAGAAGTCAAAGAACATATGTGGGTGAAACGTTCATCAATGGCACATATTATGTGCTTCCTAGCTATTTCATCATTGTCTCCTATTTTCCAAAACTTTTTACGGCTGCAGCAGTCAAAAAGCAATTCTGTGTGTAATCGAATAACACCAAGAAGTATACAATGCATATAATCTGGTACACAACCAGCAATCAAATTAAAGAAATGCAGTTGTAACAACGCAGTTGGTCCCTTTACGCCTTTTACGTATTTCTTCCTTATATCACGTTCATTTTGTTTTTCAAACGTTTTTTCGATGTCTTTTACAGTAGATTCTGTTGTTCGTTCAGTTGCTTTTTGTATACATGGAGGAAATCTCTGCCCTTTTATTGTATGTTCAGTTTTTTGATAACAAAATGTACATGCATAGTAAGCATTAATGCCAGACATATTTAACATCTGAAATCGAGCAACAGAATCAACAATAGCGCACAAAGAAATCGCTTTGCTTACCACATCTTTCCCGTTATGATTCCAATTATTGCGCCTTCTTAAGTGACTATGTGAGATTAGTGAGTGAGGAGCAGAGAGACTCTTTATCAGCTAGCCGCTGGCGCCGCGGCGAAGGTTCATTGCGCCTTCCCAAGTGCAGCGTGAGATTATTGAGTGAGGAGAAGATCGCTCGAATAAATCTTATTACCATCCAGATGCCAATTAATCCTGCACAAATCGTTCCAAATTGCTTGAAACCACTCCACAGCTCTTTGGCAGTGGAAATAGCTAACCGATCAAGAATTTCCTCATCAAGGAGACCTGGCCAAGAGATTCCTGATCCAGGGACACGGTGACCGGCTGCGGTCCGTGCAAAGGTATTAAGGAAAGCCGTACTCTCGACAGGGAACATGATATGATCACGCAACCTGGAGAGGTCCTCTTGGGAGTATATCCCGCTCTCGGCAAGGTGTTCTGCGTCGACGTATTTCCATACTGGTTCCGTCATTGGTTCCAAGATCTGGGGTGGGATTATCGCTGCAGGTTTGGGAGTCAGACTTATCCACCCTCCTTTTATGTTATACATGATCGGCAGGAAAGGATTACAATCAATCTGGGTACCGGTATAGGTCATAATGTGAGTTTTGGGAGATAAATATAGAGAATGGTTTCGTATTGACACGGGCAACTCAAGGTAACAATTTTCAGTGGCACGACGAGTAACAACAGTTGGAACGCATTTAATAATGTGGGCTACTTCGCCCGATATAATGGCCATATAACCGGGGCCTTTCATTAAGTTGTATGCGAATGCATCGGGTTGGGTGTGAGCTAAGGATATTGCATTTTTTAAAACTTGCCGCTCCAATTGGCATTTGTGGTCGATAATATTACGATAAAGGTCTTCCATTTGTGTTTTTATGTGCTTTTCAACGTAGACAAATTTTGAATTGATGTAAGTGTCACGTTCTGTCAAAATTTAGCTAATTCGTCCGTTTTTGGGTCAAAACATTTAAGTAATTTACCCGGGATTTGGACCAGGTTGTGCGATTAATCCAGTCCGAAGAGATAACGAATTTTATAAGTTTTAAAACGAGGGTCAGATTTGTTTATTAAATTAAAATTTGGAAAATCTATTATTAAATCCAAAGGGGTTAATTTATATGGAATAAAGGTTCGAATTTTATTATCTCGAATTTCAGTTTCTAATTTCTTTAACTTTAGAAATAATGGAAAAGGATCTTGATTAAGTTGAATGATTTGTTTAATCTGAAATTTAATCCTTTTGAGTTGGAATCTTTTGCCCTCTTTTCTGGGCATGAATGAGGATTAAAGGAAATCCTGTTGCCACACTTTTTGGCAGCGACAGGTAAGGGAAGGAAATTTCCTGTTGCCACACTTTTTGGCAGCGACAGGTAAGGGAAAGAAATTTCCTATTGCCACACTTTTTGGCAGCGACAAGAATATTTGGAAATTACTGTTGCCACGCTGATTGGCAGCGACAGCTAAGAGTTGTGGTTTAAAGGATTTTATTGGTAAAAATTAGTTTCAAGAATTAAGATTAAAATTACCTTTTATTCAGAGAGATTTTTCTTACAACTATTGTTTAAGATCTGGTTTAATTGATTTCAACTTAATTGTTGTTAAGATCTGTCTTAAGATTTGCTGAAGTCAGAATTTAAATGTATTAGTTTGAATTAAGATTGTCGGTTGATTAAGTTATGAGCGCAAGAAAATGATTAACTGACTGACAACAAACTACTAACTCCCAACAACAACTACTACTGACGATGATTTTTCGCGCTTATTTATACTCAAGTGGCAAGAACCCCCCGCGCGAGCTTCTCACCACTTCTTTGTCTTTGAATCTTAAAGGAGGAGGAAGGTCTTAACAATAAGGGTAATTCTATGCCCTGCGAGCTGCGGCCTGAGAGCCGTCTCTCCATCGGAAATCGGATAATTAATCAATATCGATAACATTCCTGACTATTTTTAGATTGAGTTAAATTTGCTCGCACGTAACATAAGTAAAAATATCTAAATTATTAATTGAAAGTTTGGTGAGTTTAGCGAAGAAATTATTTTCATCAGTTTTTTCTACAATTGTCAATTTAGGGTGTTCGGTTTGTATCAAGGTATAACCACAAACATCATAATCCGATCTTTTTAATACAGCAAAAGTACTTTCTTTGCTTGTCAAAGAGTATACGACAGGATATTTAGTATTGGAGTCAAAGATCTTAGTAGCCTGACCTTGATACAAAACGTTATAAGTGTGAAAATTACACTTGTCAGATGGTACTGGCGCCCAGAATACATTTGCCCCGTCTTCGTCGATACACTCATTCTTTGACAGTGTGCATTGGACTCCTGAGCGGAGCGTAAAATGTAGTCCATTTTTGTTTTAGCGGCCGCATAATAGTCTCGAAGTGTGATGGTGACGGATGCTTCAACGACGACGTTTTTCCAGGTGCCATACAGGTCTGAATATTCCTTCACTCCTATGCAGTCACCATCCATATTTGAACTGCCAGGGTAATGTCTCGGTAATTGGTGGAATTGGGACGTAGTCCAGTAATAAAAACTGGGTAATCCTTGTTTCCCAGTTCAATCGATCCGGTCTCGTGCATACGAGCACATTTCTGCTGGTTGATTTCTACTAGGTACTTCCGATGACCTCCACGCACCATGGATATATGAGAATGCATTCCACAGTAATTTATTTGACGATCAAATTCCATCCTGTAGGCTATAGTGCCTATTTCTGAGTAATCGGCAGTTTGGAGTAGTTGAATAAATACAGTTGTGGAATTGGTTCGAGAAATCGAGGAGTGGCATTCACCAACATCCAGAAGTGATATTGTCGTTACATTGAAGGAAGTTCCTCCGCAATCATATCCCAGGAGGCCAACAGCCGCCTTAATCAGAAGTAGCGTCAGGAGTATGGTATACATCCCCTGTAAGCGGTACGAAAAAGGACTTTATCGCTCGATTAGAAAAAAACTATCCAAGCGGGGGATGGATAAATAGTATCGTGCATGCCGGTACGTCGGCAAGGACAGTGCAAAGAAGGAAGAAAAATCTGCAGCGAAGAACGACGAATGACCTTCCTTCATATGGTTGAAAATGAAACACTGATCACTCAAGATGTCAAATTTGGTTTGTTAGATTTCGAGCGAGAATTTCTAAATTTATACTCTGCAATTCAACGGATTTAATTGTTGTGGCCAAAGGATATAACAAAGGAAACAAAGGACGCTTGTCTTCGACGAATGGTTATTTATTACATCAATTGTTACGTCACGGTTCTGGACAAATGCTAGGAATGATACCAACCGCGATATAACACTGTTTTTCCTTCTTTAGCACTACTACCTCGGCGTAGTGAAAAGAAGCCTCTCCTTTTGTTATTTCGGGGAAGTCTGCATACACCGTCGACTATATCCCGGGACTGGCGAGAGGTGTCGTTATTGGAACGGTGCGTGGAAAGGGGAGCAAGTATCTTATTCTCTAGGATACAATAGCGTATTTAAGCAGAAATAACTGAGTACATTTTATTTATTATATATCTTTATTCGATAGCCGGGAACCGGCTGTTGTTTATGGGAGTTGATGGAAAATAGTAATATGTAATTCTGGAGAATAAATTATTGTTGAATTTACTCTTTATGCAATGTCTATTTTTAATTAGGTAAACATGCAACGGGAAAGTAATTGAGTGGATTGGATTTATAATACTTGCGAAACTAGAGTTCAATACTGAGTTTATTAATTAAACCAGATTTTAATACAATCTCCACAAGTTACAGGAATGAACAGGGAGTACAATGTTATTAATTCGCTCGGTTATTAAAGTTAAGCTTACTACTGTCTCGCTGACTTCTCTGCAGAAGAAGCACCTCCAGAGTTCGCCGATCAGCCGGAGCAGTTCTCGGGAACGGAAACCCCACTGACGTTAACTCGAATGATCGAAAGACAAAAGATTTAATACTCGAAGGATTATGAAACAATTAACTATATTAATTGAATGCGTTCCGCTCCGGCTGAGTACGTGGTTTTTATAGTGGCAAATTTGAACGCTAGCCGAAATTGCCGTGTTCCGATTCGCTAGTGAGCGAATAGAGGTGGTAATTCTGGGAGGTTTCTTCGGCTTTCATTGGTTAGAATTAATTCCCTTCCAGAAGGTTTTGAGGACGCTTTAGTGGGAGTCAGAGGACGCTTAGGTCGTGCGGCAATAGTTCGCGACTGCTAACCAGAGTATTTTTCTCGCGCTATCAGTCGAACGCTTCGTCGCTGAGATGAAACTAGATCCTTTGCTGTCCTTTGATTCTTGCCGATATTCCGGTACCTCTCGAGTCGTGTTTTTAAATTATTATTGATCGTATTGTAAGGAGGTGACTGCAACGTCTTAGTTCGAAAGTTAAATAGAATCGTAGCGAAGGTTAAAATCGAGACAAAAGCAAAAGGTTATACGGTGAAAGACAATTATAATAATTGATCGATTTTGAAGAGTTTTTAGAAAAGCGAGTAAAATTTAATTCGTGTGACGTCACACAATACACTATTACACAAAAAGGTAATTATTTGCCCATACTCCAAAAATTTTTCCAATTTCAAAATTTCGCTCTGGCGTTTAGTAAGAAGTCCTTTGGCGACAATAAGGTTATGCTCTTTGTCGTGATACTGTTCTTTATGTCCATAGCACTCCAGAAATATTTTTGCGACAATACAGCCTTTATAGTTGGCCGTATGCTCTTCACCATAGTTAGCACACTTAGGTTTGGTATCTGTGTTCACCGGCACATTTGACGCAGCGAGCTCTTCTATGACAGCTGCTGCGTACATGATTATATCTTTGGCAGTTTTTACATTGAATGATTCGAGTAGAATTTTTGCGTATTGCTTCAATTTTATTTAATTACCTGGTAAGCAACGTTTTTAATTTCGTATATCTTGTCTATTGACTCCGAATTATCGAAAGTGAGCATGAAAAGCCAGAGTTTTACTTGCAATTTTATCATCTTTTTCTCGTCAGTTGGATCTTTTTTATACTCGGCGGTCTTAATGTTGGTTGCGGACATAATCTTAAAGCCTTTGGTTACCAAGTCTGAAACTATGGCTTTCGAGTCTGTGGCAGGATCAAGTCCTTTTGCCATTATCTTGAAGGGGCGAGTATTGTTATCAGCAAAAGTGTGCCGTTCAGTTTGTTGCCCAGATTCTTTTCCTTCATTTAACATTTTGGTGATTTTACGATGTTCTTTACCATTTTAGCAATTGATCTTTATATCACTAGACGGTAGGGTTGTTATTTTCCTTTTAAATCCTAGTTTTTGTAGTCTATTTGTAACTTCATTAATGCCTTTTAGTCTGCTGATGTAAATTGGCGGTGGGGCGACTTTTTTGTTGAGTTTGTTAGCAGTTGTTTGCAAAACTTGTTTAGAAGGAAGACTAGAACTCGGTAAAGTAATTATAGTTTCAGGCGAGTTAACCGCTTTTCTCTTCTTGGTCTTTCTAGATTGGATTACCCAATCATATTGTCTCTTAGGAGCTTCGGATTTCTCCTTCCGTGGGGTTGTGAATTCTTTCTCATTCGTGTGGTAAGACCTTTCTTCCTGTTTCTCTAGGTTTGCAAGTCTGGCCTCGAGAGATTTAATTTTGTTATGCAATGCTTGGTTTTCTTCAGTGAGTAGTGAGCACTTATTGCTAAAGTCCTCCAGCTTATTAAACATCGTGTAGCTCTTGCAGTTTTGAGACTAAATTAATATATTATTTAATTGTCGGGAACGACTGTCCCGATCGACGAACAGACTGAGACTGGTTCTTGCATTAAAATATGAGAATATTTTAATGCAAAGTGGATTAGACCTATATATATATATATATATATATATATATATATATATATATATATATATATATATATATATATATACTGGGGTTACCACACACTTAAAAAAAAATGCGCCATGTTATCTACCACAAGGTGGTGTGTGGAAATGATAGCGCTCTATCATTTTCTTGCCACAGAAAGAAAAAATAATTATTTTTTGGCTCGCGATCTTATATCGCGATTGCTATTCATGTACGCACAATTCACACGCAAAAAATATCATTCTAGTGCTAAGAAAACCAATTACTTCATTTTAGTTCTCTTCTTTTAAGTAACTGTTATCTTCACAAAGAATATTTTTGGACAATAATCTTAAAATACACTCATCACACTCCTTACTTAAAACAAATAATATTCTGAATTCTAATTGTTTAATTCTTCAATTAAGAATATAAAATTAAAACAAAAATTCGATTTGCTTATTATTTTGACTTTTCTTTGATAAAATTTTGTAATGTTCTTTGAAGGAGTATAAATTCTTCTTTCGAGTACATGATAAAAACTTTTTAAAAAATTTGTAACGAATACATTTTAAGACCATTATCAAGAAAATATTCTTTCTTAAAGACAA